>NW_027206615.1:47500-312652 GCF_024711535.1 Dipodomys merriami | reverse complement strand
AGTTTTCCCAACACCAATTGTTGAAAAGGCTATGATTTGTGTGTGTGTGTGTGTGTGTGTGTGTGTGTGTGTGTGTGTGTTTGTGTGTTGGTTTTGGGGCTTGAACTCTGGTCCTCAGCGCTGTCCCTCAGATATTCAGCTTAAGGCTAGTGCTTGAGCCACAGTTCCACTTCCCATTTTCTTGTGCTTTATTGGAGATAAGAGTCTCATGGGCTTACCTGGCCCTGCTGGCCTTGAACAACGATCCTCAGATCTCAGCCTTCTGAGTAGCTAGGATTAAAGGCATGAGCCACAGGCAACTGGCAAGGCTATGTTTTTCCACTGTACATCTTTCACTCCTTTATCAAACATCAGATGATTGTAAGTATGTGGTTTTATTTCTGGGTCTTTTGATCTTTTTTAATACATTTTCAATGTAAAAATAATGTACAGAGGGTTTACAGTTACATAATCTAGGTGATGAGTACATTTCCTATCAAGCATTATTACCTCCTCCTTTGTTTATCCCCCATCATGCCTTCCCTCCCACCTCCACAGCTACACTCCCCCTGATCCCGCCTAAATTCTGATGATCATTTTTCCACAAAGTGTCTTGTGCATCTCATTATTACAATGGGTCAACCTGTATCTCTATTTGAGCATTTTGTTTTTTCCCTTCCCCTCCACAAATTAGAGAAGCATATATAAAATATGCATGGCATCGACATTACATACAGTGAAAACAGGGGTTATACCATGGGGGAGGAACATACAAAGAACAAAAAAATCACATGATATATTGTAAATACGTTAGAAACAAGAGAAAGAAAGAAAAAACCACTTATGTCCCTATCTTGTGGTTCATTTCACTTATTTGGTCATATGTACATACCTTTTCTTTTTGGAGTGCAGGATAAATGTGTGCCAATGGAAAATGACCCAGTCTATGTTTAGGAAAACCAATAAGTGAGGTCCAAAATCTAGTTTCAGTTGAGGAAAGGGAATCTGTCCTCACAGAATATCCAGAATAATCTGTCCTGCTGCAGGGGATCCAATATCCAATTGAGAAATTATAATCTCTCCCTCCCACGACTCAGGAAAAAATTCTATCTTTTATGAGGAAGTAGATCTCTTTGAGGACTCTGAGGCAGAATTGCTGCCTGAAGGCAACTTAGAGGCCAATCTAGATTTCGAGATTCCTTCACCTCTTCCTGGGAAAATTTTTCTTTTTCTTTTTGTCCTTATAGTTGTAAAATGTTCATTCTATTTATTTTTCTAACGTTATTAAAATGCCAATGTTTATATTATGTTATACAATTCGTGAATCCTAAATGTGGTTTTTTTCAACCTACAATCTAAAGCACCATGCACTTGTTTTGTTTGTGGGAAAACACAGAGTAAGAGGGGCTGTACAAGAGAGACTTATGGATATAAAGGGGACTGTTAAATGCACAGGCAGTGGCAAGGAAGCCAGGCCATGCCTGAATGAGGTGATAAGGTGGCTCCAAAAGCTCTAGGACATAGCAGATCAGATGTCCTTAGAAAGCAGTTCTGTCAATTGTGACAAATGCTACAATGTTTATAATGGTATATGGGACTCTCTTCCAACAGTGAATTCAAGTCTGTATACATATTTATTGTGCTTTGGGAAATATTGAAGAAAAATTTGGCTCCAATAATATCCAAAATGTACTTAGGGCTGAAAATATTTGACAAAATACATAGTAAACACCTATATTGGAAAGTAAAAGCCATCATCAATAGAAGAAAGAAGGCTTACATAGATGGACAAAGACAAAATCAGGAAGGAAAAAAATCCACTATTAAATCAGTTATATGCAAATATTTGTTATATTCTTTATATTTTTATAGTATATTATATGATGTATAAGAATGAATATGATTTTTCATACTACAAAGGCATTTATCACTTTCAGTCTTGAGTATATTTTTCAGAAATCTAGTGTAAATCATTATTGGGGAAAGTGGTAATATAACTTTGATTATAATTATATGAATATATTTTTGATTCTAGATATAATACTGATTATAAATAGATGAATAAATATATACACATATTTTCATATCTGTCTATGAAGTGAATAGAATGAAACTTAGTACACTATGTATAAAAAAGCAGCTATAAGTTGAGTATAGGAGTCTCAGGTCTGTAATCCTAGTGATGTGGGAAGCTGGGTTCTGAGGTTTAGTCTCTCTTACCCCCATCGCATTAGATTTTGAGAGGAGTCCTGGGCCCTCCAGTGTAACAAAGAGACACACATGCAGTGGGATCACACTCCCTGCACCCAGAGGAAAGTCAGTAGAAATCAGAACAAGCCTCTTATCTTATGACAGTATACTCAGTTCCTGTGCCAAGATGGACATCTGTAGAACATCATATTGAAAGTTTGCATTCCCTCCAAAAGTGTTTCTGACTATGCTGAATTAAACCTCATTTTACCTTCCAAGCTTCAAACACATAGAAATATGTCAATGGCTCAAGAGAGATGGAGAAAGACTTACAAATACACAAAATTGTATACTCTGCTTCAGTAATTCAATGACAAATCATCAAAGGCATGTTTTGAATTTTTCTTTCTTTTTAAGGAAATGGAAATATAGAATTCATCAGGGAGTGGGTGATAATTTGGTTGCTGAGTTGTAGAATGCACTTCTGGGCATGGGACACACTTGGCTTGGTGAATTTCTGTGGGGATGTGTGTCCTCACGCAGCTTCACAAAACAATAGCCATAACTTCTATGATGCCACAGCCATCTTTCCATAGCAGGAAATAGGTGTCAGGCACTGATCTTGCCCTGAAGTGGACTCAGCGACACAGAAAGGCACAAAGAATGCTAGCCACCAGACTTCAACTTGAAGAGCTGGCTTGACCAGAAACTAGCATAAATTGAGCTGGAGAAGGCTGATCTCCAAGTAAGGTTCCTGAGCACTAAGGACCAGGCATTATTACAGATGTTGGCGAAACAGAAGTGAACGTGGATCTCTCCTTAGCAATTTCTTGCTGAAAAGAAAACCAGAAGTCATAATGATAATTTCTATAAATCAAAGACATGACATTGGTCGTTTTGTGGCAACAACTTCAAAGTGGGGATGCGAGGAGACATCCCTGAGAAGGAGATAGTTAGCTTGAAAGCCATCATCCATGCAATTATCTAGAAGCAGGTACTGCAGGCAGTAAGAACAGTAAGTACATCCCCAATTAATGGGAATGGACGTGACTTGCTTCAGAAAAGGAAAACAGCACTGACATGCTTGCTTGTGAAGTAAGAATGGAAAGCTACAATGAAGAAAAAAAGATCAGAAATGAAGATAAGAATAAATTAGATAGATATTGGATGCTGCGGGTTACAAAATGAAAAATTCTCATGTTATTCTAAATCTGACATGACCCCTGGAACCAAAGTGCTCAAATAGGAGCTAGACACATATGATTCACCGAGAGAATACTTTTAAAATGTGACTCTAGCCGGGCTCTGGTGGCTCACAACTGGAATGCTTGCTACTCAGGAGGCTGATACCTGAAGATCATGTTTGAAACAAGCCCAAAGAGTTAATTTGGAAAGACTGTTCTCCAATTAACCACCCAAAATATCATGTGAAACAACTGGTAGAGCACTAGCCTTGAGAAACAAAAACTAAGGAACAGTACCCAAGCCCAAGGTTCTAATCCCTGGAATACATAAAACAAAGAATCCAACAAATAAAATTTAGTGCTCAGTAGATCATCACTTAGCATTCTAGTTCCATATATTTGGTATGACCTTTGGAAATTATATCCTTAGCAAATGCTCTCCTCTGATATTATCCGCTTTCAAACCCCTGGCATCACCAATGTCTGCTCCCATTTAGCATACCAGTCTGCCACTGGAAATTTTTTTTTAATTTAATTTAATTTTATTTGTGAACATAGTGTACAGAGGAGTTACAATTACATGGGCAGGATAATGCGTACATTTCTTACCAAGCATTGCAGCCTCCTCCTTTGTTTACCCTTCACATCCCTTCCCAGCCTCCCCCCTCCCCCATCCCAATCCTTCTCTTTCCTCCCCTCCCTCCCCCCCCCCCCACACCGACGTTGTAAAGCTCGTTTTGGACATGACAACTTGTACTTCTCATTGTTGCAACAGGTCCACCTGTATCCTTAAACAACTGGTTTTTCCCCATCTCCTCCACAAGTTATACTGACATCAAATATAGTGAAAGCAGGGGTTATACTGTGGGGGAGGGACATACAAAGTAACAAAGAGATAATCTTATAAATGCGTTAGAAACACATGCATGGAAGAAAAAAACATTAAAATACACATCTAAGGGTTCATTTTCCTGACATCACATTATCTGACCTTTTCCGCTTGACTCATACATATACTAGATATTACAAATAAGAGAAACCATGGGACCTATGTTTCTTTGGGCCTGGCTTACTTCACTTAATATAATTTTTTCCAAGTTTTTCCATTTCCTAACAAATGGTGCAATGTCATTCTTTCTGATGGAGGCATAGAATTCCATTGTGTATATATACCACATTTTCTTTTTTTTTTATGAGGTCTCTTATTTTTTTAATATTATTTTATTTTATTTGAGAACATACTGTACAGAGGGGCTACAATTACATGGGCAGGATAATGCATACATTTCTTACCAAGCATTGCAGCCTCCTCCTTTGTTTACCCTTCACCTCCCTTCCCAGCCTCCCCCCTCCTCCCACCCAATTATACCCCCCTCCCCCCCACACCGACATTGTAAAGCTGGTTTTGACATGACATTTTGTACTTCTCATTGTTGCAACAGGTCCACCTGAATCCTTAAACGACTTGTTTGCCCCCATCTCCTCCACATGTTATACTGACATCAAATATAGTGAAAGCGGGGGTTACACTGTGGGGGAGGGACATACAAAGCAACAAAGAAATAATCTTATAAATGCGTTAGAAACATATGTATGAAAGAAATGAAAACATTAAAATACATATTTAAGGGTTCATTTTCCTAACATCACATTATCTGACCTTTTCCGCTTGACTCATACCTATACTAGATATTGCAAATAAGGGAAACCATGGGACCTATGCTTCTTTGGGCCTGGCTTACTTCACTTAATATAATTTTTTCCAAGCCTTTCCATTTCCTAACAAATGGGGAAATGTCATTCTTTCTGATGGAGGCATAGAATTCCATTTTGTATATATACCATATTTTCTTGATCCATTCATCTACTGAGGGGCATCTGGGTTGGTTCCATATCTTAGCTATGGTAAATAATGCTGCAATAAACATAGTTGTGCTGGTAGCTTTAGTGTGGTCTTGTTTGTAAACATTTGGGTAAATGCCCAAAAGTGGGATTGCTGGGTCATAGGGAGTTCTATGTGAAGTCTTTTGAGGAACCTCCATACTGTTTTCCAAAGTAGTTGAACAAGTTTACATTCCCACCAACAATGAAGTAAGTAAAGTTCCTTTCTGTCCACATCCCCTCCAGCATCTGTTGTTGTTAGAGTTCTTGGTTTTTGCCGTTCTAACTGGAGTGAGGTGATATCTCAATGTTGTTTTGATTTGCATTTCTTTTATGGCTAGGGATGTTGAACATTTCTTCATGTGTCTATTGGCCATCCTTCTTTCTTCTTCAGAGAAGCTTCTCTTTAAGTCTTTCGCCCACTTATTTATTGGGCAGTTGTTTCTTTGAGGATTTGTTGTTGGCTGGTTTAATTTTTTGAGTTCCAAGTATATTTTAGATATGAGACCCTTGTCCTTTGTATGGCTAGTAAAGATCTTCTCCCAATCTGTGGGCTTTCTATTGATCTTGCTAGCTATGTCATTTGCCCTGCAGAAGCTCTGCAACTTTATGCAATCCCATTTGTCCAACCTTTCTTTCATTTGTTGTGTTTCTGGGTCTCTATTCAGAAAATTTCGGCCTGAGCCAAGGAGACCTAGGGTTTCTCCTATTCCATCCTGTAATGTTTTCAGAGTGTTTGCTTTGAGTTCAAGGTCTTTGATCCATTTGGAGTTGATTCTGGTGCAGGGTGATATATAAGGATCTAGCTTAATTTTTCTACATGTAGTTAACCAATTTTGCCAGCACCATTTACTGCCACTGGAAATTTGAACATATATTTTTATTAATCATCACAATTCTGATAATCTTTCCACACACATCAAATGAGTAGTAACTATATTCCTCTATTCTGTGTGTTTTAATCCTCCTTTGAGTTAAAAAGCCTTAACTATTAAAAACTATAGAAGAGTTATCAAATTAATTCTACCATCATCATTTTTCCACCCAATCTTGTTACATTAGTTATGTGAATTTTTGTTTCTTTATATGTTGCTCCGCCACAATATAATCCCTGTTTTCACTGCATTTGATGTCGGTGCCATGCATCTTCTATATATATTTCTCTAGCTTTGGGAGGAGAGGGGAAAAATCCAAATGCTTAACAATGGATACAGCTTGACCCCCTGTAACAATGAGGTGTAAAAGACACTATGTTGAAAAACTTACTTTACAATTTAGGCAGGAAGGAAGGCGAGAGGAGGGAGTGTACTTCTGGAGGTGGGAGGGAAGGGATGGTAGGGGAAAAACAAAGGAGGAGGTAACAATGCTTGATAGGAAATATACTCATTATTTTGCTCATGTAAATGTAACCCCTCTGTACAGTATTTTTACAATAAAAACATTAAAAAAGATACTATATGAAAGTTTGCACATGATACCTTATAACTATAATTCTTTCAAGAATTAGGGTTTTACACAAACATCCTGATTGCTTTGCCAAAGGATAAGAGATTGAAATAAGGTACCTAGCATCTTGGAAGGAAAATACTATTGGCTTTAGATCAAATTCATTTATCTAATACTGAGGAAATGAATTTCAGAAATGGCAGAGGCAACGTGTATCATAAAAATAACCTTATGAGGTACAACCAGGATGCCCAGATCAAACTTCCTGGAAAAAAGCAATGAATGAAAAGCTACTAATACTTCTAAAATGAGCCTATTGGTGATGGTTCATGCTTGTTATGCTAGGTAATTAGAAGTCAAAGATGAAAGGATATCAATTGAAAGCTTGGCCAGGAAGAAAACCTTCCTCTCTGCAACCAGCAGACAGGAAGCATCAGCTCTGTGCCTGATGCCCAGCTGGCTGGACGGTCTCTGCCCACATTCCGACACACAAGACCAACCCAATCTGAAATATTATCAAATACATTCAAATAATATCTCCTGATTGGGAGATAATCTTTGAAAGATATAACTAAAACATTTCACTGATTTCCTTTTGAAAAATTCAGAATGAAAGGGGAAATATGTTCTCACTGACTGAAGGGTAAGTTAACGACCAGAATGATGTTAATGGGGATAGAAGCCCATTTGGTAACTTATCCACTCAACCATATTTCTTCACTTCTTGTCACATATCCTGAGCAGTGAGATTTTGTAATGCAAAGTATGTGTGTGAGCATGCAGCTTGTAAAAGTAGTAATGAAATGCTAGGCACTGGAACTCAGGCCTGTAAAACTAGCTGCTCAGAACCCTGAGATATGACGAACTGAGTTCAAAGCCAACATGAGAATAAAAGACTCTTACCTTCAATTTACCAGTAAAGGCAAAAAGATGAGCTGTGCTTCAAATGCCAGAGTGCTAGCATTGCATACAAAGCTAAGGGACATCCAGGCCCTGAATTCAAGCCCAGTACTGGCTCTCATACACAAAAAGTAACCATGACAACATCACAGGTTATAAATATATTAGCAAGGGATGTAGGAGAATGGGATGATGACAGCATTTACCTCACTTTTAGTCTCAAGCATTCTGTACAGCGTAGCCCAATCTGTGAAAAGCTCTAGGTGAAATCTTCCTCAAAATCAGATTCATCCTCATATCCCTCTGCACATTTATCACACACACACACACACACACACACACACACACACACACACACACACAAAGGTCTATATTTTGCCATCTAATTTTGAAAAATATAACCATACACATATGCTTCAGAATTCTGTGCCCTTGATTAGGTTACATAGGGAGCACAATATATCCAGGGTCTGGCTCATTCTTCTAATCAGCTGCTCAGGAGGGTGGGATCTGAGGATCACAGTTTGATGCCAACCTAAGCAAATAACTCCTTAAGATTCTTATCTTCAATTAAGAAGCAAGAAGTGGAGATGTGGTTCAAGTGGCACAGTGACAGCATTGAGTAAAATAATCTAAGCAAGATTTCCAGACCCTCAGTCCAAGCCTGTGTACTGGCCCACTAACACTCCATAAGCCAAAAATCCCTGAAAGACCAAACCAAAAATATGTCAATTTTATGCTAACTTATGAAGTGAAATCCAATAAGGCAACATAGCTTTTGGTTGTTGAAGATTTGGTTGGAAAACCAAAAATTCAACGTGTGCTTAAGTGATATAACAAACAAGCAACGAAATAAAAATTTCCCAATAAAAATCTGGAACCCCTGACCAAGAGATTTTTTTCTACGTTTTTGAAAATTACTTATTTTTCAGTAAGTGAAATAGTATAAACCTTTATTATAAGTTATAGGAGTCAGTGTAAGCTCCAAGGAAGTGAATGTAAAACTAAAATCACACACAGCATTACAAGTTTCTATGCCTCTGGTGAGACACTAGAAATCTGTAATTGTGTAGCCTCTAGAAAGGAGAAGGGAGATGCTCAGCATCATTGGTCATAAAAGAAATGCAAATCAAAACCACATTGATTCCACCTTACCCCAGTTAGAATAGCCATTTTCAAGAGAACAAATAATAGCAGATGTTGACCAGGATGTGGCTAAATATGAACACTACTACACTGTTGGTGGGAATGGAAGGCAGTATGGAGGTTCCTAAAAAGACTAAACATAGAACTCCCGTAAGATCCAACTATCCCACTTCTTGGCCATCACCCAAATGATTTCAAAATAGAGCACAATAAGCTACCAGCACAACTATGTTCATTGCAGCATTGTTTACCATAAATAAGATATGGAACCAACCCAGTTGCCTCACAATAGATGAATGGATCAAGAAAATGTGGTATATTTACACAATTTTATGCTTCTGTAAGAAAGAATGATATTGTCCCTTTCATAAGAAAATTGATAGACTTGGAAAAAATCATATTAAGTGAAGTAAGCCAGGCCCAAAGAAACATAGGCTCTATGATTTCCCTTATTTGCAATTAGTATTATCCTGTTAGTCCTGACAGAGGATTATAATAGCTGAAGTACTATAAACATATGTGTGATCATACAAAATGATGCTAATTGAAATGAACACGAAGATATTGAAACAGCAGGTCTTATTTTGTTTAGTTGTCAACCTTGATATAGCCAATGTACAGTAACTAGTTCTTTCTTTTTACTTTATTTCATTTTTCTTTTCAAATTAGTTTTATCCCTGGCAATTCTTGTCTTTGATTCTGGTACCCTCCATCCTATATATGCATGTATTTGAGGAAAGGGAAGGGAAATAACAAAATGCTGAAAGATGACCCAGTGCAACAATAATAGGTTACATTAAAGCGGGAATGATCTTTACAACAACCTGGGGGACATGGGGGGAGGAAGGAGTGGAGGGAAGGGATAGACAGAGAAAAACAATAGAGTGGGAAACAATTTTCAATGAGAAATGTAACTTATTCGTGTAAATATAACCCCTCTGTACAGCATCTTTACAATAAAATATTTTTAGTGTATAAATGAATTTTTCCCATCAAATGTCAAGCTGATACCATTGGAACTTCTGAGTTCATGTGAAAGAGTGTTTTAGGAGTTTCAAGAAGGTAGTACTAAGTACAAATAACCACAATTTAGTGATAATAAGAAAAGCTCTTTTTATTGTACTATATGAACAAAAGAAAATTTCTTTTTGTTTCTGTTCACTTAGAACTCTCTTTGCCATCTGCATTGTTCCAAAGTCAAACTAACCACTTATCCTTATCTTTCTTTGGTATCTAGCTTTGGCATGTAATCTGAGATATAAGCAGTATTCTTTTTTCAATTTGGAGGCCTAGCAGGGAGGTGCTCCTTCCTGGTCAAGAGGTTAGACTGGAGGACCCAGCACACTTGCTGTGGTTTCTTCTGCACAGCTCACTGAGGAACTTACTCAAATATGTTTTCAAATTCTACCAATAACTCTTATTAGTATGAAGCACTTAATTAGAAGTCACTTTCTCAAACTCCTATTTGAGTAATAAATAGAATAGGAAAAATGTTGTTTGCTATTTTTATCACTACATATCTTAATGGCTAAGTATAAAAGCCAGACTTACTCTAAGGGCCTAGAATAAGCAAAATGGCTTCTAGAGCTCAGATTATTTCTTTCCACAGAAGATGACAGCAGCAGAAACTGGCAGAAGGAAGAGAAAGTTTAATGTCTCCTTAATTCTTAAGTTTCAATGCTCATTGAGGAATCCTCAGGACTGAGGACAGTTTAAGGACGTAACAGATCCTGTGTTGTTTTCTATCATAGGAAGCAGACACCAGTCTCCCATCACTCTTTAGGTGACACACATGAGTGGTGTTCTTGGTGGGTCCTGAGAGGGTCCAGGACGGCTCTGTCATGATCACTGGAAACTCGGAATTGCTCTCTAAGAGAACGACATAGAGGAATGTGGTAACAAGACCTGAGATAGAGTTTTGTCAGATCTAGGTGATTTGTAACAGGCACTAATGCCTTCTGACTAAGAATGTGAATATATCATCAGGGTCCGGCACACAAATTTATCATGACGCGTTACCTTGCACCATTTCATAATGAAAGCCAAGAAAAGATAATTAATGCCCTCTGGACATGTTTTCATCAATATTTATTAGATAAAAAGTTATAAAATCAAGTTCATGTTGAGGAAAAATCCCAGATGAAAACCAAATTTCAGGGGCATTTACAAAAACTGTTGTTCTGTATATATCATATGTGACAAATTATTAAAACTTAAAGAAGCTGTGTAAGTTAAATTGATTCTTTTGTAATACTGCTGCAACTTTATTTTACATTTCAACTACTTAATAAAAATAAGGTAGGCCAAGCATCACCAGTGGCTCACATCTAGCTTCAACTGTGGCTATTAAGAAGGATGAGAACTGTGGAAAGTGGATTGAAGCTACCGCAGGCAGGAAAATCTGTGAAACTTTTATCTCCAATTAACTGTTCAAATCCAGAAATGGATGTTTGGTTCAAGTTGTAGAGAGTTAGCTATAAGTAAAATAGCTAAAGGTCAGCTCCCTGAGTTCAAGCCCTACTATACACACACACACACACACACACACACACACACACACACACACACAACCTATCTCAAAAATAACGAGTGACCAAGGACCAGAAGAAAGATAATATTTTTTCTTTATTTTCTTTCATTTTTGTCATTTTTTAATTTATCTCTCTTTGGGAATGTAAAGGGGGCATAGCAATGGAGGGACAAAGGATGAACAAATGCAGCAGTGGCACTCAGTTGAGACTATGTTGAAAGTGCACTATGAAACTTGTTGGTGGGGAAGGAGGGGAAAACTGGAGGAGACGCAGGGAAAGGGTGACATTGTCCAAATAGAAATATACTCATTGAAGTAGAGCTTTGGCTCAATATCAATGCCATTCTTCAGCAAAAGGGCTCAGGAACACTGCCCAGGCCATGGGTTCAAGCCTCATGACTATAACAAAAACAAAGACAAAAATAGGTAGTCATTACCAAACGTATGTAACAAATCTTTTACATCACAGTAATAAGAAGAAGAAGGAGGAGGACGAGGAGGAGGAGGAGGAGGAAGAGGAGGAGGAGGAGGAGGAGGAGGAGGAGGAGGAGGAGGAGGAAGAGGAGGAGGAAAAGGAAAAGAAGAAGAAGAAGAAGAAGAAGAAGAAGAAGAAGAAGAAGAAGAAGAAGAAGAAGAAGAAGAAGAAGAAGAAGAAGAAGAAGAAGAAGAAGAAGAAAGAAGGAGAAGGAGGAGGAAGAGGAGGAGGAGGAGGAGGAGGTGGAGGAGGAGGAGGTGGAGGAGGAGGAGGAGGTGGAGGAGGAGGAGGAGGAGGAGGAGGAGGAGGAGGAGGAGGAGGAGGAGGAGGAGGAGAAGAAGAAGAAGAAGAAGAAGAAGAAGAAGAAGAAGAAGAAGAAGAAGAAGAAGAAGAAGAAGAAGAAGAAGAAGAAGAAGAAGAAGAAGAAGATTTTAATAAAAACCAAACCAATGAGAGAAAATCTAAGAGAGCAAGGTAAGGGGTGACATTTCCAAAAAGAAATATACTCATACCTGACTTATATGACTATAATCTATGTGTAAATTACCTTTATCATAATATAAAATTTAAAAAAACAGAAATATAGTGCTGGAGGCAAATCTGAAATGGAAGAAGATCAGATTAATATCCAATACCACTTTCAAACCCCATTATCAATTTCTCTTTCAAAAATGGCTCTTCTCATCACTTGTACTTTCCCTAGCTTATGAGATGGGGTGCAAATATTTAAAGGGTGAGGAATGAGTCATACATACAAGAGGAATTTAATAGTACCTGTAAAGAGCAGTACTTGCTAGAACACATGTTGCCTAGAACACATGTTGATACCATGTTTTCTGAAATATACAAACCTAGTTGAGCTTGCATACAAGCTCCACTCTATACAAGCTGTGGATTCAAAGTTAACTAAAGTCTCTGGACCTCAAATTCTTCATAGGTAACAATAGTTATATCACAGGATTATGAGACCTGGATGTCATCAAACATGGTGTGGGTTGTGTTTTAAGTGTGTGTGCAACACTCAAACACTGCTGGGGCGAGTAAAAACTGGCGTGATGTTTACCATATTACTTAACAGTAATACAACACCTACTACAAGCTCACACCTATAATCCTACTTATAAAAGAGGTTGAGGCCTCAGGATCTAGGTTCTTTGTCAGCCTGGACCGGAAACTGGATGAGACTCATCTCCAATGACCTCTAAAAAGGTTGGAGGTGGAGCTTTGGTTCAAATGGTAGAGTGCTAGACTTGAGCATAAATCTCAGGACATTGACCAGGCCCTGAGTTCAAGCCCTAGGGCCAACACACACACACACACACACACACACAATTTTGTATATTCCTATCACGTCACTTAATACTTTTTCTCTTCCAAGCCCACCAGTTGTTGTTGTTGATGATGATGATGATGACAAGGACTTGCTGTGAAGCTCAGGGTGCTATTAAACTTACAATACCCTTGGGTACTGGGATTACAGGTATGTGTACCATACTTGACTTTACTCAGTAACTCTACTTATAACATTTTTCTGAAAGAAATTTATTCAAATTCATGAAGATACTATGGCTTAAAGTTGTTCACACTAATTTTCAAGTGTACAAAATGTAAATAATATAAGTGGATATAGTACTATGCTATCACATGGTAATTCCAGCCAAAACTCAGGAACCTGACACAAGAGAATAAGGATTTGAGGTAAGCCTTGTCTACAATGTAGGACTTCTTCTATAAAGGAAAAAATGTATAAATATTAATCTACTAGGAAATATATAATATGTTAAATTTATATAATGGAACAAATAGATCATTGTTAATGAAAATAAAATGGCTTTTACTAGAAATGAGGAATCAAATGTGCTCACTGTGTAGGTGAGTTAGAAAGTTCTTACCAAAAGCTACATACTTTTCTTGTTTTCTATTCTTCCAAAATTGTTTGCTTTCCAGAATCATGCCTTATCTTTCCTTGCTGGTTTCTTTAGCTTATTTCATACATGCCCACAGGGTCTTCAACTATCATTTATTTATGTGAAGAGCTTGCAAATGTCTCTCTTCAGTCCAAACTCCTGGTATGCACCTCTGTTCCATATATTCAACTACCATAAATACTTGTGAAAGAGTAATCCTGTCTTTCTATTACTGTCTTTCTATTAATGTGTCAGTAAACTTTAGGAAAATAAAGGAATAACATCAATAAATATAACTGATTATTGTAATAGTAATGTTAAACATTACTACAATGCTGATTATTTTCTGAGCAATTTAATATAAAGCTCAAGGAAAGCAACGTTTTTGAGTGCTGATATTGGAGTTTAAACTCAAGACCTTACCTTCTCACTTATGCATTTTCCCTCAAGGGCGGTGTTTTACTCTTGAACCACAGATTCCCTTCCAAATTTATTTGGGGGATTATTTAGAGATAAGAAACTCATGGTCTTTCCTTCTTGGGCTGGATTTAAACCTGGATCTCAGTTCTCTGAGTAGATAGAATTACCAGTGTGTGCTAACAATGTCCAGTTTCAAGGAGAGGGCAAGTTTCTGATTTCAAGCTCCAGTAATAGCACAAAAACAAAAACAAAATTATGACATATAAATATACTGATAAACTAGGAACCCAAACAAACCAAATGTGGGTATCTAGATGGGCGAAAGACTTAATAGCATTATTATCACTATTACCTTTCCTAGCATTTTGAATAACCTGAAATTATGGATTAAAGTCATAGCTTAGTTGGTAAAGTACTAGCTAAAGAGCAACAACATCAAACACCAAGTACAAGTCTCAGTCTCAAACTTTAAATGAAATCTGAAATGATTTTTTCCTTAAATGAAAATTGACCATAGGAAACCCCTGATACCTAAATGTATGGTCAAAGAAGAAAATTGGAAAATGTTCAGGAAGACAGACTTTTAAATCTCAGTGATTACCATATGGACAGTAGATCAGACCATGTGTAACTTCATACTACATGCAGTGGGCTACGTTAAGGACTTAAAAATTGTACACATTTACACTCCTCAAAAAAAAAAAAACAAACACAACTTACCAGGACACTGGGGATTCACATATGTAATTCTAGCTCAGTGCTCTGCTACTTGAGCCACAAACTCCATTTTCAGCATTTTTGGTGTTTAGTTGGAGATAGGAGTCTCACAGGTTTTCCTCCCCTGGCTGGCTTTGAAACAAAATCCTCAGCTCTTTGCCCACTGAGTAGATAGGATTACAAGCTTGAACTGATACTCTTATTTTTCTATTCTATTCTTCTTTTGCTTTTCTATTTAAGAATCATTTCGTTAAGTGGCAAAAAAATCCTGCTTTTGAACACAGCAGAGAAAATCAATGAAAATAGAAGCTGTGTCTGAATAGATCAATAAATGGATATATATTTTAAAAGATGGATCAAAATACAAAATAACAAAACAGAGAAGAAACCAGTTGCCAATAACCAAAACAAATGAGTACTTTATCAGAAATCCTACCGTTATAAAATTTAAAAGTACAGTAATAAACAGCTTCAGATGATTTATTCAAAGATAAAACCTATCAAACCTACTTAAGGAAGAACGAAAAAAAATGGAATCTACACAAATTTTCTCAATTTACATTTAAATGCATTGCAATCTATAAAACTCTAGGTACTGATGAATTTATTATTGACTTTTCCTAAAACTTTGAAGGGATCATTTTGATTCTACAAAAATATTTCCTTAGAAAGTGAGGAAATACTATTTGCCCTCTTAAAAGTTTCTCGTAAAAAATATCTGGCTGAATTTTGTCTGGAATTATACTCTATGTACTGAGCAGTTAAGGAGAATTGTTTCAGGACATTGAGTCTTCCAATCATTAAGTACTTGATCGTTCATTTACTTAGTCCTTATTTTTTTGTATAACATTTGAAAGGTTTTATAAAATCCATTAAAGATAAACTTCTGAATTGGAAAACCTTTTGGAGGGAATTTACTCAAAGCAGAATGATATATTTTAGGCATCTCAGTATTTAGAGCTGTGAGTATGAACTCCATGAACAGTATAACTTGTCTTTAAGGAAGTTTTTAATACATAGAGCATAACTAAGAAAAATTGTAGGTGATAGAGTAACTAAGGGAGGCCAGGACGTGGCCAACTGCCTCCATAGGAAGACAAAAGCTTGGGATGTACCCTGAGGGACAACTCTCCTGTCCTGTTCTGTCCTGTCGAGCTACTTGTCATGTATTGGGTACCTGCACAGGGAGGGCTGGAACTGCTCTCACAGCACCATGAACGTGGTTAGCTTGCTGCCATCCAAGGCCAGCAGCAGAAATCAGATGAAGTGGAGCAGGGATTGGATGGAGGGCGGCCCGTGCTTGATGGATGTTGCTTCTGTGCATACATGATGAAGACCACAGACCTGGTTTTGTTTTCCAATAGAGAAACTGCAGCACTGCCTGAGCCACAAGTATGTCCACTTGCCATGGAAGCTGTGGGCCGTGGAGTCCTCCACCAGCATGTTGGCACAGCCCTCACCGTCTGTGGAATGTAGAAAGTAGTATCAAGATTCCCAGTAGTTCGGCTCTTTCCACAGGGTCAGGGCCCAAAATGGAAGGAGCTAAGGATGGCCCCATTTCCAGGAACCCCAACTGGAACACTTCAGGGCTCTGGAGAAGGGGTCCATCAACTGAACACCCTAACCAGACACTCCATCCATTTCTGCCATCTACATCCATTTCAGGGACTCCAACACCAGCATGGACAGCTCTGCTGTGCTGTTTTGCTGGCCATGAGGGAAGAACAGCAGTATGCTCCTGAGCACATGAGCTCTTGGGCCTCAGAGGGCTTGCTCTGGGACATGTACCTGAAGAAGATGGTCCAGTACATTTGGTGTGCCCCATACTGGCCGCCTTTCTCCATGCAGCTTAACTTGCATGTGATTGTGGGCTTCATTGTGAGAGCCTTCCTGCTCCACCATCGCTGCTGCCAATGTGGCCCAAGTAGTATAATCTTTAGAAAGACTAGGACAAAGCCTGAGAATATTAATGCAAGAAATTGGGGTACATCAAAAAGAGGGTGGGGAAAGGGTAGACGAATGAAGGGAGGAAGGGGCAGAATGTAGTCAAGCTCATTGGGAGAAAGTGAGGGAACAGAAGATGTTGTATGAAAGGAAATGTTCTCATCTGACTTATGCAAATGAAATCCCTCTACACAACCTCTTTAAAATAACTATAATCAGCTGGGCACAGGCCACTCAGGCCTGTAATCTTAGCTACACAGGAAGCTGAGATCTGAGGGTCTCAGTTCAAAGCCAGCCCGGGCAGGAAACTCCATGTCACCCTTATCTCCAATAAACCACTAAAAAACAGGAAGTGGCGCTCTGGCTCAAGTGGTAGAGTGCTCATCTTGAGTGCAACAGCTGAGGGATAATGCCAAATCCCAGAGTTCAAACCCCATGCCTGACAATAAATAAATAAATAAATAAATAAATAAATAAATAAATAAATAAATAAATAAATAAATAAATAAATAAAACTAAATTTGCTAAAAAGGAATTCATTGCCTATACTGCAAAACTAAGAAATATAAGGGAATGGTGGGTCAGAGGGGGGTGTGATTATTGTAGGTGTGGCACAAATCAATATGCACTGTATTCATAAACTGCTTTTGTTATATGGCAACTCCTTTGTACAACTACTAAAAGATAATTGACAAATAAAAATAATAATTGAATAGATGTAAAATAAGATACAGGAGAAAGAAATGGTTGATAGATACTTCTGATATAGAACAGGGCTTCCTATTACATTGGGACCCTATAGAAGAACTCTACTGTTTTTGTAATATTTCAGAATAAGATGAGATTCATAAAGCATAGTTCATTATGATTTTTCAAAAATAATTTAAGTAGTTGTTAATAACCCAACAATACTAAATTCCTATATTATCTACATGAACAAATGTAATTTATTATCATGGTTTGAAAGAAAAATCTATGGAAACACTTTTATTTTTGGTAAGACATGAAGCTTGACCTCTGGGCCTGGGCACTACCCCTCAGCTCTTCAGCTCAAGGCAAGCACCTTACCACTTGAGCCACATAGCCATTTCTGGTTTTCTGGTGGTTATTTAGAAATAAGAGTCTCATGCACTTGCCTGCCCAGGCTGGCTTTGAAGCGCAATCTTCTGATCTCAGCACCTTGACTAGCTAGGATTACAGGTGAGGGCCACCGATGCCTGGCTAAAATTCTTAATTCCAATTAATAAGCAGAAACCCAGAACTTGAGGCTTTGCTTAAAAGGGGGAGTGCAGGTAGAAAGTGTAAAGCAAATACTAGCAGAGAGGCAAGCAGAGAAAGAGAGAGAAAGAGAGGGAAGGAGAGAAAAAGCGAGAGTAAGAGAGAGGGAGGGAGAGAGAGAGAAAAATGTAAAAACAAGAAGCAACCATGGGGGGAGACAGGCAAAAGAGTGTAATGAAAGTGAATATTATGAAAATAAGTAGTATGAAAATAGGAAAATATAATGGAGTCCATTATTTTGTACAATAATAAGACAATATATCTAAAAGAAATTATTTAGACAGTGATGAGGACATATTAGCTGGTGGGGAAGATATTATTTACATTCACTTAGGCCCCAAACACAATCTCTGAAGATGCTCCTGTTCTATCCGGGCCAATGAAGTGGCCACTGCCAGTTTTTGCAGCAAAAAAAGAAAAATGTCATTCTGAGAACCAATGAGAGATAATGGCCAGACATCTGTGGCTCAAGCTTGTAATCCTAATTACTCAGGAGCCTGAGATGTGAGGATCCAACTCAGGACAAGCAGGGAAGTCCCTGAGACACTAATCTCAAGTTAAACACTAAAAATAGGAAATGGAACTATGGTTCAAGTACAAAGGCTCCAGGACAGCACTCAGGCTCTGATTTCACCCTCAGGTCCAGAAAATACATGCATATACACAGAGATACACAGACACACAGAAGCACAGACACACACACACACACACACACACACACACACACACACACACACACACACACACACACACACAAAGTTAACTATGTATTAGAAAACTCAGTCATATGTCAACATTTAATGCTCACAAATGTTAACTCCCACTGATTTTCACATTCTCTTAAAAGGGACTATTTACTTGGCAGATGGTCCTGCATTTTATAAAAAAAAAATTATAGTCATACTTCTTTGGCAGTCACTATCACAAATTTGAATGGCAGGAGAGGGGAGGGAATGGGAAACTGTGTAGCCACTTTCCTTGTGCTCCACTGATACTCTTATGCTTCACTACTGGAAAGACATTAGCAGGAATGACATGTGTCTAAAATAATTTAAAACCATTGAAATGGCCACTGATCATGTATAGACTGATTAAGTACAAAGTGACATATAGAGTGAAAACCACAGGTTGCTCTATCAGGTGAAAAGCAACCTATATATGATATAATTGGTAACATTTGATGTATGTATTTTATACTTATGGACATAGAAGTTTGTACATGCATGGGAAAGGTTCTGGCAATATATATCTGACAATGGAATTCTTTTGGGAACGGAATATATGGTTGTGCAGATGGAGTGGGGAGAAAATCTTAACTCCTAGATTAGAATTATGACATTTATATACAACCAAATCTATTTCTCTCAAAATTAAAAAAGATGTACTAGCATATGAAATAAGAAAAATAGCACATAAATCTGTAGTATTTTTTTCTCACTTTTTGATTAGCACACATTCTTCCAAGGATTTGATTTGTATCTTTATGAGACTCATTTCCTCCATCACTCTCACACATCTACAGACTTTTCTCAAATCAATGTCAACATGCTTTGTTGTTCATTTTTTACATGCATTAAAAAACTACCTATTTTGAACATGTTTTCCCACCTTTGCCCTCTCTGTCCTTCTCACTTCCATTAAAACACACATATAATAGTTGTTTAGCATTCCTATATCTCATTTTAATTAAATTGCATAACAATAGTATTTAAGAAATTTCACCATAAAATTTTACAAACTTATATTGAGTATTTTTAATCATACTGATGGCCTGACTCTCCCTTTCCCCATCTAGCTTCCTTTTCAATATTCAACGGATTTCGGTGAGATTCCTTTGTCATCATTGCCATGCACAGATGCCAAATAACATTTATTTATCCTTCCCTAATCCTACTAATTCCCTCAAAAATTCCCAAACATATAGACATATTCTATAAATGTATTTATATATGATTCTCTGTGTGTTTACATGTTTATCTTTTAGATTGTGTATTTACATATTATAGAAAACATGTGACCTTTATCTTTCTTAACCTGGCTTACTTCACTCAGCATGATAGTCTCCATTTCTATTTCCCTGCATATAAAAACATTTCACTCATCTTAATGCATGGTGTGAAGTAGAAGGGAAAGGCCTGGCTGGGCATACACAATGGAAATCTGGTATCATGTAGTTAACATTTAATGCCAAGTGGCCAGAAAGATACTCGTTTTAGTGAAGATGGAAGGAAGTGAGAAACCAACGGAGCCTCCAGTATGTCCAAATGTGCCTAGAGACCTCTTCACCTGGACAAAGAAGCTGGGGTGATAAGGGAAGAAATAACCAAAAAGTTTGAGCAGGGAAAGGTGATAAGATAATTGGGAGCCACATGCCACAGCAAAGCCAGCTAACATGAAGAATGGAGCTGACACAAACTAGGCAAAGTTTAGGCCACTGGGGTCTTTGACAAAGCCATTGAAGGCTATCAGATAATTATTGATTGAATATAAGATAGTGATAGAATACAAATATAGAGAGTGTAAAATAATTATTGTATTTCAGTTTCCTTGGGTACTATTGTTATATACTTTGTTTACTAAGAAATTATCATAACATTGAAAAAAGAAGCTAAAATGGAAACTGGTAAGTCAACTGGCTGTGAAAATCAGGATTTCAAACATATGTTTGACTTCTAAAATCCCATACAAGTGTAACAGTCTTACAAGGGAACATGGGAAGCAGATTCTGCTTTTGTGTGTATAGAAAGCACTTCTTGAAGCCCACCAAGCTTGTCACACCAAAGACTGGGTTCTCAAAGCCCATGAGGAGATATTGTCACTAGAATCTTCTACATAGGAGGCTCAATGCAAATTGTTTATTTTTGTATTGATCTTTTGCTAACTGACCTTATAAAGGAAAAGTAAAGCCTAATTCTGTTACAAAGATAAAGATCTCCCAGCCAAGAGAAGCCAGGCTCATATTCTTTCTGGCTGCCTGGTGATTAGTCCATTGGTTGTACTTTTGTCCTTCTGATATAACACTTCTGTGAGGTGTTACCCTGCTTTGAGAAGGCAAATCCTTATTAGAGGCATGATTAACTTTTGAGGACAAGGATACATTGGTTAACCTTTTCTTCAGTGGTATTTTAAAGACACAATGAGAATATTATGGTTCAAGACCATTCAAGGAAATATTTTTTAACCAAGAAACCTATCTCAATCAGTATTTGCTAGATGTAGTGGCATACATCTGTCATTCCAGTATGTATGGGAGGCATAACTAGCAGGGCTACAGTCAACAGCCCAAGAAAACCTACAAGAACCTACTTAAAATTAAGTAATATTAAAAGGTCTGTCAGTTTCATGCTTCCCTAACAAGTGTAATTTCATATGTGGCAAATCTAGGTACACTCTTCCACAGTGAATTTATAGAATGACCCAGGCTCAGGTGTGTTCTGAATTTCCACATCTTACTTTCTCAGTAGCCCCACCCATTCCAGCACACACATGGGGCTGGGATGGGCAGCTTCCTCTGTTGCTGGTAGGGTTGATGCTTTATGCAAGCAATAAATTAGTAAACATACAAACTCCCAAAGAGTATTCTGTTTTCTTTTCCACTCTGCTTCCATCCATCCAGTTCTCTGCTGCTCTGCCTCTCCAAGGTTCATAAAATGCTTGTCCCTCCTCCTGGACATTCTCACATTTGATCTACCTGGAAAATACCTGTTCTACTTCCACAACCCTCACAGGATTCTACCTGTATAAGTTCTTTCCTGCATCACTGTACTCCAAGCCCATGATAATAATTCATACTACTCTTTACCTTTGTCCTTCCCAACAGTCTTCTTGGCCTGCTCTGGAATGTTGTGTAATTAGGTACTATGCATACCACTACCCTTTTACATTCTTCAGTTACCTAGAGCAAGATATGCTTTCTAAAGATATCTTCCAATATAGAACAATACTTTGTAAACACTGGCCATGGTATCAAACTAAAGGCAGTTGAGTAGAAGTGTGTACTAATCACATAACATTCCTGCTATGAGTGATGCTACACATTTGTTATCCTACCATTCAAGAAGTTGATCCGGAACATCATGGGTTCAAGATCAGCCTGGGCTACAATAGGTCTCAAAAATAAAAGGACAATCCTGCTTTAGTAAAGGAATTATTTTGAGGAACAACACATCTAAATGAAAATCTAAAAGGACAAACAAGGTAACACATAGCACCCTATCAATGCTCCACAGTTTACTCACCACCCACCATGAGAGATTTCCACCAGCCAGGAATAAATCTTTCAGCACAGCACAAAACAGAAACCAAAACACCCCCAGAATAATTCTTGAAACCAATTTTCCCTTTAAAAAAGTTCTGAAAAACAGGATGAGGGCTGGGAAGGTGGCTCAGTGGTAGAGCGCTTGCCTTGCATGCCTGAGGCCCTGGGTTCGATTCCTCAGCACCACATAAGCAAAACGAAAAAAGCCGGAAGTGGCTCTGTGGCTCAGGTGGTAGAGCGCTAGCCTTGAGCTGAAGAGCTGAGGGACAGTGCCCAGGCCCAGAGTTCAGGCTCCACAACCGGACCCAAAAAAAAAAAGAAAAAAGAAAAAGAAAAACAGGATGAACAACTTTTAGGCCCAGTACTAACAATAAAAAGGAGAAAATGAAATATATAAAATTTTAAAAATTACAATTAGTGTAGTGGCACACCCCTGTAAAATAGTTACTTGGAAACCAGAGTTCAGGATTGCATAGGGAACAATTATCAAGATCCCTGTCTCGGCTGAAAATGTAGCTTAGTGGTAGAATGATTGCCTAGGATGCATGAAGCCCTGGGTTTGATTCCTCAGTATCACACAAACAGAAAAAGAGTCTCAGGTGGTACAGCTCTAACCTTGAGCAAAAGAAACTAAGGGACAGTGCTCAACCCTGACTTCAAGCCCCACAGCTGGGAAAAAAGATCCCATTCTCAATCAATAAGTGCTTCCAGGTATGTATGAGAGGCATTCTAACACTGCGTTCTAACACAACCTAGGGAATGCATGATATTCATTCAAAAGTAACTGTTATAAACAGGGCTAGCTGTCTAACACTTGTCTAACAAGTGCAAGGAAATGAGTTTAATCTAGGTACACACGTGCTTGGGTACACACATAGAATCCTATACAAAGATATTCGGATAATTGAATAATAGCATATGCACAGCAGTGGGTGAGTGAGGAACTCCACACCTTCTAGTAGATATGTGGACTGATCATAAAAACAAAAATATGTATATTTTCTCTTGATGTGCATATTATAAAATTATATACATGCTCATATGTGTCTATAAGTTGAATACATTAAGCAGCTATATGACTCTGTATGTTACATAAGCACTGAATAAAGAAAGAAAAGGTCCAAGGTTACCTCAGAAAAATTGCTGAGATATGCCTCTGCTCTCAATATTTTTTCTGGTTAATTGGAGACAATCTTACAGACTTTTCTGCTTTAGGGAGCTTCAAACTACAATCTTCCAGGTCTCAATCTCCTAAGTAGCTAGAGTTACAGGCATGCCAGATTAGAGATAAAGCTCAAGTGGGGAGCATCAACCTTGAAAGAAAAAGTTAAGGAAGTGAATAAGGGCTTGAATTCAGGCGCTAGTACTAGGGTATGTGAGCACACATATGCATACACATACACACTCACAGATTAACAAGAATGAAACTCTGGTGAACCAGCTATATTTGTATACTTTAAATTACCTGTAGATTGTGGTTTAATAATCTAATAATACAGAAATGATTCCTCAAGCTTCCTCCTCTTTATCACATTAGGTGTCTTAATTAATTTATCAGGGTTTTTCCTTTTCTTTTTTCTCTTGTGTGTGTGTGTGTGTGTGTGTGTGTGTGTGTGTGTGTGTGTGTTATACACACACTCTGGTGTATGTATAACAATACTGAGACTTGAACTCAGTGAATTGGCATGATGCTATTGCTTCTTCTCTCAAAGCTGTTCCTCTACCCCTTGAGGCACAGAACCACTTCCATCTCTTTTGGGGAGAGAAGTGTCCCACGCATTTTCTAGGCCAAGTGGGGCTCAATCAGAGGTCTTTATATCTCAGCATCATGAGTATATTTTTTTCTTATGTGCTAAAATCATCGGGTAATAGTCATACTTAAAATTAAAAAAAAACCCTCTGGGACAGCAGTCAGGGCTTGATTAATGCCCTAGGACCAACACAAAAAATAAATGCAGTTTCTTGTGATTATTTCAGTTTACTTATTGCTACCTCTAGGATTATCATCTATGTCAAGGGTATCTGGAATGTGACTCCCTCCATAGATAAGGGATCACTCTAATTCATTCAATCAATCAGTCAAAAGTAACTGTAAATCCTCCATATATTACCTGTGTAATATCAATTAAAATAGTTAGTAACCAATAAATTATAAAAAGGGTAGACAAAAAGTCCATTAACATCCAAGATTTAATTCATGCTATGACATTTTAGACCTCACTCAGGAGTTCTTTTAAAAACATATTTCTATCACTATTAGTATTCTATCCACTGTGAAACTGAGGAACTGAAACCATACACTACCTAACTTAAAGGCCTACACCAAGAAACAATTAGATACCAGACATTGATACAAGGAAGCTGTACATTGCATATTCTCATCAGTCAATTAATCCTAAAAACAATGCACACAGGCCAACCTGAGCTGAAGCTGAATATTTTGTCTCAAAAACAAAAAGTGAGGGCTGAGAATGTGTCTTAGTGGCAGAGTGCTTGCCTAGCAGCCAGGAAGCCCTGAGTTTGATTCCTCAGTAAGATATAAATAGCAAAAGCTAGAAGTGTTAGAGTGCTAGCCTTAAGCAAACAACGCTCAGAACAATGCCCAAAGCCTGAATTCAAGCCCTAGGATTGGATAAAAAATGGTTAAGACAGGAAGCAGAGAGAAGAGGAATGGAATTTTTTGTCTGAGCCTACATTTTCCTAGCCTTCATGCACTTTCAACTTGTGATTTATGTTTTCATTCTATTCAGTAGTCAACTAACTAGCTTCAACTGCGTATCTGAATCTTGGGTTATTCAGAGTTAGGAATCTTAATTTTGGTGCTGGGGATTTTGCTAAATGGAAGAGCACTTGCTGGCAAGTGCCAGGCCCTGGGTTTTGTTCTCAGATTTGAAAAAAAAAACTATTTAATCTTATTTAGTTTATGACTTACTTCACAGAAGAAATAAATGTATTCACTCATTCATGGATGCACATATTGATACATTTTCGGGCTCATTTGAGAAAATTTACTATGAAGAAGCATAACAGAAGTCACATACTGATGGTTCATGCTTGTAATCCAAGCCACTCAGGAGGCTGAGATTTGAGGATCATGGTTTGCAGCCAGTTGGTGCAAAACCGTCTATAAGTCTCTTATTCCAACCAGTAAAAGACTAACCAGCAAAAAAACTATAGCAGTGTCTCAAGCAGTAGAATGTTAGCCAAGAGCTATAAAGCTACAGGGCAGCACCCAGTCACTGAGTTCATGTCCCAGCAGAACTGGCAGAAAAAAAAATGAACTCGAATTCAAAACAGCTTTATTAGGTTCAAAATAGTTCATAATCATTGAGAATAATTTGCTATTTGGGGCCAAACAAAACAATCATTTTTCTACTAATGACACAGAATAAAACACTCCTTAATTAGTTCTAAATCATGTAGGATTTCACTATGTGGAACTGTACCTTTTCTAATGATAGCAGAAAACTGTATGTATTATATCCCAGGACTGTAAAACATATAAAATTAGATTTGTGCTCCATGGACAAAGTTTCATGATTCATAAAAGAGTATCTTCACAGTACTTAAGGTTTTTATATACTCTACACTGATCCTTTTTCCATACTGTATTATTATTGAGCACAACATAATTGTTAGTAAGCCTTGCCTTTACATTGGAAAATTCCCAATGCTGAACTTTCTAAACTTTCCTTTCTTTTATAAAGCAAATAAAACTATGATGGTATGTGAATATCATCAGTAGAAAAGTAAGTGAATGCCACCTCTACAATGCTCTGGACCTGCTGCAGTTCTGTGTTCTTTCAGGCATCCTTTCAGGCTGATTGATCTTCTCCTTAGTGCCCAGGTTAGGGTGCCCAGTAACTTCCCTCCAGTCTCCAAGGTTAGCTCGTGGTTGTTTCTTCGTTGCAGAAAATAGATTTCTGTATTCTACAAAAAAATAAATGTGATTGCGTCAAGCCTCTACTGTCATAAAGATTTTATTGTACATTAGTCCATATTTTCTCAGAGAATTCCTTAAATATTCAATTAATGGGAGGAAGGGGCTTGGAGGGAGGGAGGGAAAAGAAGGCACTATACAAAAGGAAATGTATTCATTATCTGACTCATGTAATTTAATCCCTCTGTACATTCTCTTTATAATACCAATGTAGACATGGCCACATATTCACCTAACAAAACTAATATGTTACACATATTGAGAAGACAGTATACTCCCAAATAAAGTGTACTTAAATCATTTGCAAAGCCACTCCGGCCTCTTTGCCTCTGCCACTCCTGGTCCTTTTGTCCAAGATGGGGTGCCAAAGGCACTGCCTCCTGGGCTCCAAGACCGCTGCTGTGAGGGTCTGTGGGCCACAGGTCAGCATCTCCAACACCAAATTTGCAAAATGGGGCGGGTCAGTGCAGCTTGTTATGGTCCACAATTCTGCTGCAGTGTGAAAAGGAGGAGGGCTGTACATGAGGCCTCTGGTTCCAAGCACCCTGCTAAGGCTAGAATCCTTGGAAAGCCATACAGCAGCAGGGGGCAGCCACCAGGCTGTGAACCTCCAAGCTGGCAGTGGAGACCAGACAGCAAGGCCTCAGGGACCTGGGCACCTTGGCTCATCGCACCACGCCTTGCCCAGTGCCTCGACCTTGCAGCTACTGCCTGAGGTCTGGTCTTTGGGCCCTGCCCAGCAGCTGGGAGTACCAGATGCTACTCAGCAGCCTGAGCCCCCCGCTGCCAGCTGAGCACCCAAGGACTGGATTCTCCACCAGGTCAAGCGCCTCAGGGAGACAGTCAGTGGCTGTACACATGCCGACCTCATCTGGATGGCCTGTGTGAATTTCTGGCTGCCTGCAGGATGAGCAACAGGCCTGGCAGAAAATCCCGGACTGCCAGCGGCTGCCCTAAGCCCCTTCGCTCAAGGTGGAGCCCATGCACCTGCGCTTCAGGGACAATGGAGACGATGGCAGGCAAGGAGATGCAGCAGCAGCACCACTGCTACCTCCATGCAGCCGACAGAGCCCCCAGGGCTGCCCGTGACATCAACCCCCTGGGCTGTCTGCTCCTGAACTGAGGCTGCCCATACAAGCAGTGCTCACTTTCCTCTATGTATGCCCTGCCCCTGCCCAATCCCCAGGTGTCACTGCCTCCTCTGCCACCTTTGCCCTGGACACTCAGCTGCCATAAGGGCCCCTCATAGAGTTCATAGTGGTTGAGGACGCTTTTGCAGGACAGCCCCCAGGAAAGAGTGATAGGAGACTTGAGTCTGTGGAAAAAGGTATTCCGCACATATTTTGATAGAATATGAAATCAGATGAAAACAAAAATTATCAAATTTTAAAAAAGAAATTAACCAGGCATCAATGGCTCACAGCTTTTATCCAAGCTCCTCAGAAGACTGAGAGCTGAGGATCAAGAGTGGAAGCCAGCTTGGGTAGGAAAGTCCCTGAGATTCTTATCTCCAATTATCTACAAACAACAGCAGCAGCAGCAGCAGCAGCAGCAGCAGCAGCAGCAGCAGCAGCAGCAGCAAAACCCCACAAGTAAAGCTGTGGCTCAAAATGATAAAGTGTTAGCCCTGGGCATGAAGCTCCAGGACAATGCCCAGGCCCAGAATTCAAGCTTGATGATCCCCCTTCCCCAACAACAACTACAACAACAATAACAAAAATAAAAATTAAAAAAAATATTCCAGTGACATCCTCTAGACCAACTATATGTTAAACATCTTGCATAGTATCCACATGCTCACTAGGAGTGTGCTGTAATATTCTAGGACAGGGTCAACAAACATGTTTTGTAAAGAGTGGGCCATATGGTCTTCAATAATAACTACTCAACTTTGCCTTGCATCATGAGAACATACAAAAGTTGGATGAGGCTATGTTCAAATACAACTTTATTTATAAAACTGGGAGGGTCTCACGTTTGATTACAATATTCGGATTCTTGATTTTAGGTTACAAACACCAGTCCATAGCCAAGATCCAGAATATTCCAGTAGTTTGTTTCATTTATTTATATTAATTACAGAAGATGTAATAATGTAATTTTAAAAAAGAAAGCACTCAATTGCAATACAATATGTTATATTTGATCACCTGAACTGAAAAACTCATCTACTTACAATAGTCAATTGCTAGATTTTTCAGATTTACTAAAAGTAATTTGTAAAGATCTTAAGGTAAACAAAAAAATCTAGGAAACGTTACTCTGACATATTATGAAATATATCCCTAACTCGGTTCTACTTTTCAATAACTTAGAGCAAATTGGGGAATCCATCCAAGAGAGCGAAATTCTGAAGAAAGACTTGTCTTCTACACACTGCACTGCAGCTCCTGGATAAGAAACCAGGGATCACCAAATATCCACACTGCTTTTCACACTGTAATTCCCTCTCAACAGACTACCAGCACATAGAAGAATTTTCACCAGAACCTGAGTGCCTCACTTCTTCTGTGTATTTATATGCACTATTCTAAGGCTTGAAGTCAAAACCTTGGTTCTGTCCCAGAGCTTTTCACTGTAGGCTAGCCCTATACCTCTTCCAGCTTTCTTTGGCAGTGAATTGGAGATGAGAGTCTCACAGACTTTCCTGCCCAGGCTGACTTTGAACTGAGATCCTCAGATCTCAGCTTGCAATTAAAGGTATAATTAAAGGCATGAGCAACCAGTGCCCAATAAACTGCCCTACTTTTCTTGATTGTTTTTATTTTGTTTGAGATCAGGACTTGAATTAAATATTTGACACGTTTTCTCACTAGGTATCACTCTGCCACTTGAGCCATATATCCAGCAATCATTATTTTGAATAGCTGGAAATCATCAAATTTTCTTAATATGGTCTGTACAATTACTGTTGTTCTAAAACTCATCCTAATCAAAAAAGTCTTATTTATGGACCCTAGAGATCATCTGAACAAATTCTCATAATATTGCTTGTAATTGCTTATCACTTTAGGAACATGATTTTTTAAATTATTGTTTTACATAGCAGAGTTGTCATTAAACAAAGCAGTTTATGAATACAATATGCCTTGATCAATGCCACCACTTTCAACATTCTCATTAATCCCTCCCCTTCACAAACCTTCCCACACTCTTCTCAATTAATGGTAGGATATTTACTGGAATCCTCTCTACATTTTCCCCTTTTCCTCCTCTTCATTCTCCAACCTTTCCTCCCTTCACCCTACTTTTGACTACCTATGACCCTATGATCCAGCAACTCTACTCCTGGGGATTTACCCAAAAGATTACAAACCAGGATATAATAAAGCTTTCAGCACAACCATGCTTAGTGAATCAGCCCAAATGCCCCTCAAGAGAGAAATTAATCAAGAAAATGATGAATATTGACCATTTGTAACTCTCATATCTCATTTTTTCTGCTGGTATCCCATTGACATTGTATAGTCTCTGTACTGCAGTGAGCAACACGTAGAAACTGAGGTAAAAGATTTTCAGTGTTATCTGTTAGCCATGGATTCCTTGATGTGAGTTCTCTGCTCACTCTCGTTGTCTGTTCATGCCTTTGAGTGCTAATAAAAATCACATGCATTTTTCTTCCTTTTCAATTCTTTCAAAGCCTAAAAAACTTTGTCTCTTTTGAGTAACTAATTTTAAAGAGAATATCACCATCTGCCACCTCTCCGTGGCCTTGAAATTAAATTCAAATGGGACAATGGCTTTTTGGTGGGAGAGGGGAATTTTGTATTCAGAGGGTTTTGTATTCAGAAGATCTGTGCTTGCTAGACAGGACTTAGGTAGTACAACAGCTAGCAGTCAACTCCTTTTGACATACTTCTAGACATTTTGTTTATTTGAGGTCTTGAGCTTTTTACCCAGGGCTGATCCTAGATTGATTGAGACCTGGCTACCTATGCCTGCCACATAAGTAGCTAGGATTACACATGTGAACCATTATGGCCAGCTCATTTTTTTGAGATGGGTGTCTTAGCAGTTTTTTCTCTGGCCTGGCCTCAGACCATGATCCTGTTTTATTTCTGCTTCCCAATCAGGTGGTATTACAGATGTGGGATACTATACTTAATGCACTTGACACCTTCGTAACTAAAATTTCTTCTAAAATTCCAAGCAGGATGTAAGATTTTTCATACTCATTATATGTAACCATGAAGAATACTAAATAAGACATAATAAAGGGGTTATAATTTAGATTATTTTAGTCACAGTGATAAAAATATCTGAACACTTTTTAAAATTTTTTGGAAAGTAGTATCTTGTAGGACCAAATAATGCATCTAACTGTGTTCTCAAGCATCTTTTATTTAATAGGATTCCATCTACTTGGTGCCATTGGTGGTTCATCACTCCCAGGTGTTCTACAACCTCTATTCTCTCATAGAATTTGCTTTCAATATCATCTGTGAAGGTGTTCAGCTAAAGCAACAACTGGCTATCAAAGCCCACTGATTGCTATCCATTCGTTGTAGTGCATCTCCATTCAAAAACTCCTAAAACGCATGCCCAAGGAGCACAAACACCTACATCCTGAATGGAAAACTGTCCCATTGAGTGGATTTCCCCCTAGCAGATGCAATGCTTACAACATTAATCACTGTGAGCAGCATTTTTCTACCTTTTCCATGTCCCATAAGGATGCTGTTTGGAGTGGAGATTCTGGCCATTACACATTTGTGGAAAGGAGGACATATGTCAAACAGACTGAAAAGTTTGAGGGTGTACAAAAATAGATGGATGCTACAAGTCATTGGAACAAATATCAGGACCCCTCTCTGGCCAGGAGTTCCTCTGAGAGTCAGTTGGGAGAGCTTTGCAAGTTTCTAAACTACCCTGAGAGCTCATGGAAACAATATCCTGGGAAACAGAAATGATGTACTCCAGACAGACTCTTTATGCCCTTAAGGAGTGTCACAAATATACAGAGCTTCTCTGTTCCTTGGAGCACTGTCAAGACCCTAGGGAAGCTTGGATAACTCCAACTTCTATACTAATGTGAAAACTGCACAAGGCCAACCTTCTTTTTTTGTGCTTAGTAATTGTACTCTTTTATCCAGGAAAGATCTGGCATTTCCTATGCAGACATCTGAGGGGAGCATAAACAAGTGTTAGGTGTTTTGTTACTAAAGCTTGCATAGATTTTTTTGGGGGGGTCCGGTCATGGGGCCTGAACTCTGGGCCTGGGCGCTGTCCCTCAGCTGTTCAGCTCAAGGCTAGCACTCTACTACTTGAGCCACAGTGCCACTTCTGGCTTTTATTTTTTGCTTATGTGGTGCTGAGGAATCGAACTCAGGGCCTCATGCATGCAAGGCAAGCGTTCTACCACTGAGCCACCTTCCCAGCCCTAGATAAGTTTTTTTTAATGTGTTGATTCTGGGGTTTGAACTCAGGGCCTCAGCATTGAGTTTCTTTTTCTCCAAGGCTACTACTAAAATTGGAGCACAAATCTCTTGAAATTTCCTGCCAAACAAACTCCATAACTAAGATCTCAAAGACAGGTAGAAATGCAAGCATGAGTCACTTAAGTATTATATCATGTACTCAAGTTAGAATGTGACGGGAATAACAAAAATATCTATTGATACTATTATCTTTGATGATGAAGCCATTCTCCTTCTCCTTTTCCTCAAAGCCTGAGAGGTCATTTAAAGTAATAACATGGCTCCTTTATCTTCAGCATTTCTAAGGGTAAGTACACTGCCCACAAACAACTAGGTTCATATTCAATTATATACACACAAAATGAAATATCATGGAAAAGCAACACATATCTATTTGCAAAAAGCTAAAATGACTTCTTCCTTGTTCTCTTACTCAAAAGATCATTTGCCATGAAATAGATTGTCCTTGAAAAAATCGTGTTAAGTATGTCAGGGTTAGAGAGACAAAGACATATGTCTTCTCTCTGTGGAAGTTAGATCTAAATTATAAACATTCATGAAAAAACATATTCAGGGTCCTAGGCATACATACAAGCTGAATAAATTCTGGTATACTCATGGAAGATTGAAAGAGTGTAACTCCTTTAAACAACTCAGAGTTTAACAAACTGAATACCAGGAGGCTGAAACATGTGTTCCATATGTGGAGAGTGGGAGGAGGTCAAGGGGTAGAGGATGGTGATTGGAGGGAGAGAAGGTGGGTAACCAAACACAGTCCTAATAGTCAATGTATATGCGTGAATATAAAACCAGGTAACTTGAGAACATAGAGATGGGGTTGGGAGATATGTGGGAGAAGGATGAATGCAATGACATTGATCAAGATGCATTGTATTCAAAAAGTGACATGCTGTCAGTAAAAGTCCTTTGTAAAAGCAATTAAATAAGAAAGTCATATAAAAAGTAAGTCACACCCCATGTCTACTGGCTCAATTTGCCTCCTCCAAGTGATCTGTGAAAAAAGCTCAGCTGCTTTCAGATAATTACCTCAAGTTTCTTCAGGAGGAATTTCATTTGCACTGTGGAACTCAGAGAGTGCTCAGGCCACATCTCTGTGATTTCACCTTCCAAGTCATTCATCCAGGTCATCATTTCTGTGACTCTCCACATGATGGAAATTTCTCCATCGGAAGCCACAACAACAGAATGATTTCCCCTTAATTTCTGCAGTTGACAAGTCAGGATATCACAAAAGAATTCTCATTTGATAAAAGGTCTTGCTACCATAATTATGCAGGTTACCCACAAACCCAACACAACATTTAACCTTAAAATACATGACCCGCCCTTCCCACACCCAGTAATGATATAAAACTTTTACATAATGTAGCACAGTACCAGATACTATGAGAAAAATGTAAATCTTATTTTGCCCTTAAGAAAGATCTCATTAGAGGTCAGTGAAGTAACTAAGACCTAGATTAAGTGGTGCCACAGAAAAATAGTGTCAATAAAAATTGTTGAATTGGAAAAAAATATTTTAGAATATTTGTGGGCTAACAATCAAATGCTGATTCAAATACCAAGATCTCCCTGTATCAGTTGAAGCACTGGTGGGCTTTGGAGAAAGCATCCCTAACATCAAACCCAGACCTTCCAACTACACAGGCTACAGCAGAAAGGGAGTCAGGGCAGAATCCTAGCCATAGCCTTCCTTTTCTTAGATTCTCTATAGCACATGCTCAGGCTAATTTGGCACCATGAATATGTGTTCTTGCACACTGTGTACACACATAAACACAAATCCTCCCACATAATTAGGATCTCATGAGAATTTAGATGGGAGCCCACTTATCTCAAATATGGACATGAGATAATGACCTATGAACTTGGTTAGACACTGACCAGGAAGATGGAAATCTGGAGGTGAAGCTGAAGAATCCCTTGAACAAGACCTCTTTGTAGCAGGTGAGGTGTATTTGAGGAGGGTGGCACAATCCCCAGATTCAAACCCATAACCAAGTCTATAGAGGCCAGGAAGGGACATGGGACAAACACCAAGCCCTAGCCGTCCTTCTCTTAGTCCCACTGTAACACATTATCAGGTAAATCTGGCAACAGGTAAATGAGAACCTGTGTGCGTGTGTGTGCGTGCGTGCGTACGCACACACACACACACACACACACACACACACACACAAACTTCACGCATGATTCTGTACACTCTGGAGGATAGAGCACCCCTTACCTCAAAACAGGGGCTTCCTGAGGGTAGCACATCACTACAGTCAGTGTATGAAAAGTTTGGTGAAGGCAGTAGACTCAATGGCTCCAACCCCATCGCCACTCTCAGTTGACACACTGGACGCAAGCAATCCCCAGTTATGCCTGAGAAGAAAGCCCAGGTTGTCAAACAGCCCCCACCTTCCTTCTCAAGTGGACTCTTAAGCATACATTCATTCCTATCTGAAGCTACATGTGTACAACTGTGTAACCCTTCATCGTGCCTCAGCAACCACACCAGGGGAAGGGCCATCTTACCTCAAAATGGGGCCTCAAGGCACTTGGGCACATGTGTTCCAGCAAGATGGAGATCTGAAGAGGTCTTTGGACACTAGGTCCCTCCAGCAGTTGAGAGACCACTTGGGGGTGGGTGGCAGTGTTAATGGCTCCAGTACTACAACCACCAGTGAATGTGTGAGCCCTGCACTACAGGTTTTAGTAAGGTGGACTCTAATCCCCAGCCTTCCTTCTCTGGTGACTGCCACAGCCTATGTCCAGACCAACCTTGTACCACATGCATGTGCATGTGCGTGTGTATACTTAAGTGTGCATTTCATGGACATCCTTTCACCCACGCATGTTGAGAGAACAGAGGCTTGGAGAACAGGGTTGAGGGACTGAGGGCAGTGGGAGGAGAGTGGGCAAGGTGGCAGGGGAGCTGGGGAGGCTGTGGAAGGTGGGGGTGGGGAAATAGGAAGGACCGGGTAGAAGGGACAGGTCCACTAAACCCACTTAACTCAAAATAGGGTCTTCCCAGGATGGATCCCACAGGGAACCGGAGCTGAGGGATGAGGGAAGATACTCACCTAAATCTTTGTTTTCCAAGAATGATAAGTGAAGTACTGACATTAGACAAAAAAGCCTAAGCCAGGAGGTGAAGTGGGGAAGACTTACTCTAGGCCTTCCTTCTCTGGCAGCTCTCACAGACCTTGTTCAAGAAATTTGGCACCACTTCCAAGCATGGTATGGGAATGCCTTGTGCATGAGCAGATGTCCACACATGCCCGCATGCATGCATCTGTTCCCATGGGAAGATGAGTAGAACTGGGAGAAGGGAGGGGAAGAGGAGCCTGGATGAGGGATGGAGATGAAAGTTGGGATAAGGTGTGGTGCCAAAGTGGGAGGTAAGGTTGGGGTCAGAAGTGAGGGTGAGGGTTGGGCTGGAAGGGGACTGAGGAGTGGAGCTAGAAGTAGTAGTAAGTTTGAGGCCCAATGTGGGGTGAGAGGTGGATCTAAGAGTGAGGGTGAGGGATGAAGCCAGAAATGAATGTGAGGAATGGAAGCAGAAGTGTGGATGAGGTGTGGGACCTAAGTTGGATGTGTGAGTGGGACCAGAATTGGTGTTGAGGTTGGGGCTAGAAGTAGGATGAAGGGTGCATCAGAGCATGGTTGTGAGGGGTGAGGTTGGAAGTGTGGGTAGGTTGATAACAGAAGTAGGATGAAGGGTGGATCCGATATAGTGATGGATGAGGTCAGAAATGGGGGGTGAATAGTGGAGTCGTAAGTGGGGTGTGGGTGGATACAATACTGGGAATGAGGGGTGAAGCTGTAAGTGAGGGTTGGGGTTACAGTGGGGGTGAGGAAGTGAGGTGAGTGGTGGATCCAAGAGTGGGGTGAGGGTTGGAGCTGAAAGTAGGGGTAAGGATCTGGCCCAGAAAAGGCGGTGAGGATTTGGTCAGGTAGGGAGACAGGCCCACTTACCTGGAATCAGAGTCATCATGGGATGTGTCCAGCACCTGGGGCCACACAAGAGGAAGGTGGAGATCTGCCTCACTTGAAGCCCTAGAGTCCCTCTAGTACCACATCTCAGAAGCAGGAGGTAGCAGCAGCTTCCCCACCTCCAGCCCTACAACTGTCAGCAGATGCCAGGAGACCTAGGAACCTCAAACTACAGTAGCCTCTGTCTATGGTGACTGTATTGCCAATGTGCAGGTCAGTTGGGCATCATGTACATGCATTCAGATGTACATGCACACACATTCCCCTCACCTACGCATGTTGGGGTGGCCTTGGGTCCAGAGGGACAGGGTGGGGCAGGATACAAGGTAGGCGGAGGGAGAAGGAACACGGTGGGTGTGGGCCAGGCTGTGAGGAGGGGAAGTCAACTGGAGGATAGTGGAGCCTAGCAAAAGGATATGGTTCCAAGAAGAGGTTTGGGCCCACTCAACTAGAAAGAGAGTTGTGTTGGGATGGCTTCCATAGTGTAAAGAAGGAGCCGTAGAGGACTTGGAGGGGACTTGATGGATGGTGGAGCTTACCTAGAATCTGGGTTGTCCAGGAACATTTCCCGGGAGAACCATTCTGGTGAGTGTATTGCCTATGTTCTGGCCAAGCATTCATCTCATATAAGCATGAGCACACATTCCCACATCCATGAATGTTAAGGTGACCTGGGAGGAGGACAGAAGGAGCAAACAGAGTGGTCCTGGGGTGAGGGAAGGAATGAGGATAGGAGTAGACAAAGCAATGTTGGATAGGTGTCTTTCCAATGTAGATGAGAGGGGTCAGAAAGAGGGGTTGGGCTCACTTCACTAGAAACAAGGGTGTATGAGGATGGCTGCAGCAGGGGGACAGCGGCAGAGTGATGGGTGGGGAAGAAGAGGATGACAGGTTGTCTCCATGGTGTTGCCTTTCTATGGTGCAGCACTGGTTGGGAATGGACATGATTAAAACTTTCATCACTTTTAAAAAAAAATAATCAATAGATTTTTAAGTTTCCAGTTTTAAATTTCCAATTTTCCATGCAGTTAGGAAGTTGAGATGATGCAAAGAAGTCTCAAAACTGTATGTCATTTAGTTTTGGTGTGTCTATGGGGGTGCCAGTCTGATGTTATTCTTCTCTAGGCTAGGACTCTAGCATTTGCTGTAGTTTTACTTTCAGATCTTTTGATTATGCATAAGAGAAAAGAAATATCTCTCTTTCCTGCCTGGACTAGTTTCAAACTACAATTCTCAGCTCTCAGACTCTTGAATAGTCAGTATTACAGGCATTAACCACTGCCGCCCAGCTATGTTACCTACATTTAAATCATATGGTATGCTGAGTGTTATCCACTCATTAATTTGTGCACCAGTGCTGCCAAAAATAAATAGTAAAAAAACAAGATATTACTGAGATTTTCCTAAACCAAAAAAAATTAATGAGCCATAATATGCTCAATTTAAGTGATGAATTAAAAATTATGCAGCTGTTGAAAAGCAACATATATTTGGTCATTATGTGAAAAAATGATTCAAATAGCCAGAGTAATCAAGATACAGAGAATAAGCAAGGTGCGTGGGGGGGGGGGTGGTTGTGGGGTTTGAATTCGGCCTGGGTGCTCTCCCCTAACACTTCTGCTTAAGGCTGGTGCTCTACCACTAGCGTCACAGCGTCACTTCTGATTTTTTAGTGGTTAATTGGAGATAAGAGTTTCACAATCTTTCCTGCTCAGGCTGGCTTTGTACCTCTATCCTCATATCTAAGCCTCCTGAGTAGCTAGAATTACAAGCATTATTTCCCAGTGCTGCCCTGTTGTGGGTTTTTTTTTAATTTATTTTTTATTGTTAAAATACTGTACAGAGGGGTTATAATTACATGGGCAAGATAATGAGTACATTTCTTATCAAGCATTGCAGCCTCCTCCTTTGTTTCCCCTTCCCATCCCTTCCCACCTTCCTCCTGGCCCCCCCATCCTCCCCGCTCCCCCCCCCCGCAACCAAAGTTGTAAAGTTCGTTTTCAAAATAACAACTTGTATATCTCATTGTTGCAATGGGTCCACCTGTATCCCTATTTAAACGATTTATTTTCCCCTTCCCCTCCACAAATTATACCGACATCAAATACAGTGAAAGCAGGGGTTATACTGTGGGAGAAGGACATACAAACAACAAAGAAATAATCTTATAAATGTGTTAAAAACAATCGCATGAAAGAAAAAAATAACATGTGAATACATACCTTAGGGTTCATTTCCCTAACATCACCTTATCTGAACTTTTCTGCTTGACTCAGACATATGCTAGATATTGCAAATACGGGAAACCATGGGATCTGTTTCTTTGGGCCTGGCTTACTTCACTTAATATATTTTTTTCCAAGTCTTTCCATTTCCTAACAAATGGAGCAATGTCATTCTTTCTGATGGAGGCATAGAATTCCATTGGGTATATATACCACATTTTCTTGGGAGGAGGATCACAAAATCCTGTTGTGTTTTTTTGAGCAGTGTAAATATGTACAATTTTTAAGTTTTTAATGTAGCCCACTTCATTTAGCATCAAGGTACAGATGCTCTGATCTACTGTCTACATGGTAATCACTGAATTTTTAAATTCTGACTTCCTGAACATTTTCAGGATTTCTCTTTTGAATCATACATTTAGGTAGCAGATGATTCCTATGGTCATTTTTTCATTTAAGAAAAATCATTTCTGATTTTATTTAAAGTCTAAGACTGGAACTTGAACTTGGTAATTGATTCTGTTGCTCATTAACTAGTCCCTTACCACGTGAGCTATCCATTTAACCTCTAATTTCAGGTTTTTCAAAAAACCAGAAAAGATAATAGGAGCATTGTAACTTCAAGAGCAGCCTGAGCTACATGGCAAGTCCCTGCCAAACACACACACACACACACACACACACACACACACACACACACACACACACACACAAAGAGCTGGTGAGTTTGGAGGAGGGGAAAGTGTTATTAATAGCAGTGATACCAGCATAAAAAATTTAGTGTGCGTGCGTGCGTGTGTGTGTGTGTGTGTGTGTGTGTGTGTGTGTGTGTGTGTGTGTGTGTGTGCTGATCCTAGGACTTGAAATCAGTGCCTGGGCACTATTCCTGCAGTTTATGCTCAAGTCTAGCCCTCTACCACTTGAAGCAAACCTCCCCCTCACCTTTTTGGAGGTCATAGGAGATGAATCTCATTTACTTTCTTCTCCAGACTGACTTAGCACCTAGATCCTGAGGTCTCAGCCTCTTTTCTAAGTAGGATTAGAGAAGTGAGCCTGTAGTGGGTGTTGTATTACTATTAAGTAACATGGTAAACATCATGCCAGTTTATACTCTTTCAAGCAGAGGTTGAGTGTTTCACACAAACCTAAGACACAACCCACTCCATATCTGATGACATCCAGATCTCATAATACGATAAGATAAGTTTTGTTATGCTAACTTTACCTATGAAGAATTTGAGGTCCAGAGAGTTTAATTAAATTTGAGTCCCCAGTTTGTATATAGTGGAGCCTGTATTAAAGCTCAATTAGGTTTGTTTATTTCAGAAAACATTGAGCCAGCATGTATTCTAGTCAGCATGTGTTCTAGCAAGTGCTGCTCTTTGTAAGTACTATTTTCTGCCTGATAGATGAACTTTCTCCTGTATGTATGACTTATTCCTCACTCTTTAACTTTGCACCACTCTCATAAGCTAGGTAAAGTACAAGTGATGAGAAGAGCCATTTTGAACAGGAAACTGATAATGGGGTTTGAGCTTGGTATCACATACATATGATTTTCTTTCATTTGACTCAAGCCTCCAGTATTATATTTGTCTGATTTTCTTTTGTATTGTTATTATAAATGTGATTTATACAGAGATTGTAATCATATAATTCAGGTAATGGATATATTTCTTTTTTAATTTTTATTTATTTTTTATTGTGAAAATACTGTACAGAGGGGTGAAAATTACATGGGCAAGATAATGAGTACATTTCTTATCAAGCATTGTAGTCTCCTCCTTTGTTTCCCCTTCCCATCACTTTCCAGCCTCCCCCTACTCGCCCCTCCCAATCCTCTCCCCCCCACCAAAGTTGTAAAGTTCGTTTTGGACATGACAACTTGTATTTGCACTGTTGCAACGGGTCCACGTGTATCCTTATTTAAACGACTTGTTTTTCTCCTTCCCCTCCACAAATTATACCGATATCAAATACAGTGAAAGCAGGGTTTATATTGTAGGGGAGAGACATACAAAGCAACAAGGAAATAATTGTAAAATTGCATTAGAAACAAATGCATGAAATAAAAAAAACATTTAAAATACATATTTTAGGGTTCATTTTCCTAACATCACCTTATCTGACCTGTTCAGCTTGACTCATATATATACTAGATATTGCAAATAAGGGAAATCATGGGACCTATGTTTCTTTGGGCTTGGCTTACTTCACTTAATTTAATTTTTTCCGAGTCATTCCATTTCCTAACAAATGGGGCAATGTCATTCTTTCTGATGGAGGCATAGAATTCCATTGTGTATATATAACACATTTTCTTGATCCATTCATCTATTGAGGGGCATCTGTGTTGGTTCCAGATCTTAGATATGGTAAATAATGCTGCAATAAACATGGTTGTGTTGGTAGCTTTAGTGTGGTCTTGTTTGTAAATATTTGGGTAAATGCCCAAAAGTGGGACTGCTGGGTCATAGGGGAGCTCCATGTGGAGTATTTTGAGGATCTTCGATACTACTTTCCAAAGTGGTTGAACAAGTTTATACTCCCACCAACAATGCAGTAAGGTTCCCTTGTGTCAATATCCCCTCCAGCATCTGTTGTTATTAGAGTTATTGATTTTTGCAGTTCTAACTGGGGTGAGTTGGAATATCAATGTTGTTTTGATTTGCATTTCTTTTATGGCTAGGGAGGTTAAGCATTTCTTCATGTGTCTATTGGCCATCCTTTTTTCTTCTTCAGAGAAGTTTCTCTTTAAGTCATTAACCCACTTATTTATTGGGCAGTTGTTTCTTTGAGGATTTGTTGTTGGGGGATTTAATTTTTTAAGTTCCAAGTATATTTTAGATATGAGACCCCTGTCCGTTGTATGGCTAGTGAAGTTCTTCTCCCAATCTGTGGGCTTTCTATTGATCTTGCTAGCTATGTCCTTTGCCATGCAGAAGCTCTGAAACTTCATGCAATCCCATTTGTCCAACCTTTATTTGATTTGTTGTGCTTCCGGGTCTCTATTAAGAACATTTTGGCCTGTGCCAAGGAGACCTAGGATTTCTCCTATTCCATCCTGTAATGTTTTCAGAGTGTCTGCTTTGAATCCGAGGTTTTTGATCCATTTGGAGTTGAATCCGGTGCAGGGTGATATATAAGGATCTAGGTTTAGTTTTCTACAAGTAGTTAACCAATTTTTCCAGCACCATTTACTGAAGAGGCTGTCTTTCTTCAATTCTATTTTTTTAGCTCCCTTATCAAAGATTAGATAGCTATAGGTCTGTAGGTTCATTTCTGGGTTTTCAATTCTATTCCATTGGTCCTGAGGTCTGTTCTTGTGCCATTACCAAACTGTTTATTCCTTTGGCTTTATAGTAGAGTTTGAATTTTGGTATTGATATTCCTCCAGCAGTGTTCTTTCCGTTGAGGATTGTTTTTGCTATTCGGGGTCTTATTGTTCCGTATGGATTTTTGGATTGCCTCTTCTATTTCCTTGAGGAATGAGGTAGGAATTTTGGTAGGTATCTCCTTAAATTTGTAGATAACCTTGGGAAGTATTGCCATTTTCACGATGTTAATCTTTCCAATCCTGGAGCATGGGAGTTTTTCCCATTTTCTAAGTTCTGTTTTGATTTCATTTTTCAAGTTTTTCAACTTTTCATCATAGAGGTCGTTCACTTCTTTGGTTAAGTTAATTCCTAAGTATTTTATTTTTGCTGGGGCTATTACAAATGGTGTTGCTTTCCTAACTTCAGCCCCACTTTTCTCATTGTTGGCATACAGAAAAGCCATTGATTTTTGAGGGTTAATTTTATACCCTGCTACTTTGCCAAAGTTTTCAATCAGCTTGAGTAAATTGGGAGTGGAGTCTATGGGATTCTTTAAATACACGATCATGTCATCTGCAAAGTAGGAGAGTTTTGTTTTTTTTTTCACTATTTGGATCACCTTTATGTCTGCATCTTGCCTTATTGCTGTAGCTAGGCATTCTAATACTAGGTGGGAAAGAAGTGGAGAGAATAGACATCCTTGTCTTGTTCCTGCCTTAAGAGGAAATGGCTTTAGTTTTTCACCATTAAGTATAATGCTGGCTGTAGGTTTGTCATATACAGCCTTTATTGTATTGAGGCATGTTCCATGGTTTCCTAATTTTCCAAATCCTTCATCATACAAGGGTGTTGGATCTTGTCGAACGTTTTTTCTGCATCTATTAAAATAACCATGTGGTTCTTATTCTTGCTCCTGTTGATGTGATGAATAATATTAATTGATTTGTGTATATTGAACCAGGTTTGCATCCCTGAAATGAATCCTGTTTGATCATGGTGTATGATTTTTGGATGAATTGTTGACGTCAATTGGCCAAAATTTTGTTGAGAAGTTTTGCATCAATATTCATCAAAGAAATGGGTCTATAGTTCTCTTTCTTTGATGAGTCCCTGCCTGGTTTTGGGATGAGGGTCATGATGGCTTCATAGAATGTGTTCGGTAGTGAACTTTCTCTTTTGATTACATTGAAGAGTTGGAGGAGTATTGGTGTGAGCTCAGCTTTGAAGGCCTTGTAGAATTCCGCTGTAAAACCCTCTATTTCTCTACTTTTCTTAGCTGGGAGATCTCTTATTGCTGTTTCTATTTCAATGCTTGATATGGACCTGTTAAGATGGTTTAACTCCTCTTATTTTAGTATTGGCATGTCAATATTTGCTAGGAAAAAGGCCATTTCTGCCAAGTTCTCAAAATTATTAGCATAAAGTTTTGAGAAGTATTCCCTTAAAATGTTCTGAATCTTGGTTTTTTCCGTGGTGATATTTCCATTCTCTTCTTTGAGTTTATTTATTTGGGTGTGTTCTCTTCTTTTTCTGATAAGATTTGCTAAGGGTCTGTCAATTTTGTTAATATTTTTGAAGAACCAACTATTTGTTTTGTTGATTCTTTGTATAGTTTTTTTTTGGATTCTAATTCATTTAATTCTGAGTTAATTTTAATTATTTCTTTCCGTCTACTGGATTGGGGTTTATTTTGCTGCTCTCTTTCAAGAGGGTTCAGATGCCTCATTAAATTGTTGGTTTCAGATCTCTCCAATTTGTTGATGTAGGAACTCAGTGCTATAAACTTACCTCTGAGTTCTGCCTTTGCTGTGTCTCAGAGGAGCTGGTAATTTGTGTGCTCGTTTTTGTTCTACATCATGAACATTTGAATTTCCTTTCTAATCTCTTCCTGACCCACTGGTGATTCAGCAGTGTGTTGTTCAGCCTCCATGTGTTACCAGTCTTTCTTTGGTGGCTTTTGGTGTTGAGTTCTAATTTTATTCCCTTGTGGTCTGAGAGAATGCAATGTAAAACTTCAATGTTTCTGAATTTGGACGTTTGCTTTGTGGCCTAAAATGTGGTCTATTTTAGAAAATCTTCCATGTGTTCCTGAGAAAAACGTGTATTCTGATGCTGCTGGGTTAAATATTTGATAGAATTCTGTTAAATCTAGTTGATTTATGCAGTTGTTTAGATCTACAGTTTCTTTGTTGAGTTTTTGCGGAGTTGATCTATCTAGTGGGGAGAGTGGTGTGTTCAAATCCCCAACTATTAATGTCTTTAGATCTATGTGGGAGTTGAGGGAAAATAGTGTTTCTTGGATAAATTTGGGTGCTCCTTTGTTTGGCGAATAGATATTTAGAATTGTAATATCCTCCTGAAGGAGAGATCCCTTAATTAGTAAGTAGTGACCTACTTTATCTCTTCTCACAAATTTTAATTTGAAGTCTATTATATCTGATATTAGTATTGCAACTGCCGCGTATATTTAGGGCCGTTTGCTTGGTAGATTGTGTTCCAGCCTTTAACATTGAAAATGTGTTTGTTTTTACGGGCAAGATGTGACTCCTGAAGGCAGCAGATAGAAGGATCTTGCTTTTTAATCCCACTAGACAGTCTATGTCGCTCAATTGGAGAATTAAGTCCGTTAAGTTTGAGAGATAGGACTGAGATGTATTTGCCATGTTATCCACCTTTTTGGGGGCTGTGACAACTGTGTCTTTCCTATGGTTCTTGGATTCTCAGTTTGGGTGCAGTTTCTTGGCATTTATTGTGGTTTTGTTGGTTTTCTATGTGTAGGACATCTTTAAGAATCTTTTGTAGTGCTGGTTTGGTGGAGAAGTATTATTTCAATTTTTCTTTGCTATGGAAGGCTTTTATTTGGCCTTCAGTTATGAAGGAGAGTTTATCTGGGTACAGTATTCTTGGTTGATAGTTGTTTTTCTTTAGGGCATGGCATACATCACTCCAAGGTCTTCTTGCTTTGTCGCTGCTGAGAAATCTGAGGTGATTCTAATTGGTTTCCCTTTATAGGTGATTAATCCTTTATCCTTGACTGCTTTAAGGATCTTTCCTTGGTCTGAATTGATCCTGTGTGGATTATAATGTGAGGGTAGGATGTCCTTATCTGGTCAGATCTATTTGGTGTTCTAAAAGCTTCTTGTATCTGAACAGGTCTATCTTTTTGCATTTTTGGGAAGTTATCTGCTAGGATCCTGTTAAACAAATTTCCTAGACCATTAACTTCTGTTTCTCAGTGCTCCTCCACACCCATTATCCTTAGATTAGGCCTTCTGATCGTGTCTTCCAAGTGTTGGATAGATCTATCATATTTCCTGGACTTGACTTGGATGGTGTATGTTCTTTCCCTATAATATCTAAGCTATCTTCAATCCCTGAGATTTGATATTCTGCATGGTCTAACCTGCTGTCGAGACATTCTACTTTGTTTTTTATTTCTTTTCCTTCTAGTTGGTCAGCTTTAGTGGTTTCAAATTCTTTGTTGAAGCTTTGTTTTAGATCTTGTATGAACTTCTTTACTTCCTTAATTTGGTGTTCAGTGTTTATTCTCAAATCACTTAGTTGATTGGTTATGGTTTCCTTGGACTCCCATTCCTTCTGTTGGGTTCCATTCAGCATTCCCTTTGTGGTCTCCCTGACTTCCTTCAGCTTTTTATTAATGGATTCCATGAATGCCTTTAGTGATCTTTGAGTATTCTCATCTTGCTCTCTCAATTCCTGTATTACTCTTTGCTTACCTTCCTCATGTTCACACCATTCCTGTAGTTCTCTTTGAGTGTTCACAGCCTGCTCACACCATTCCTGCCTTTCTTTTTGAGTATTCTCAAACTGCTCACACAAATCCTGTATCAGTTTATGAGTAGGTTCCTCACGCTCATGATATTCCTGTATAAACCTTTGGATTGCCTCCTCTCTCTCACTATCATGCTCATACAGAGTCCTTTTTTTGTTTTCAATCTTTTCATTTATCATGTTTGCCAGCAGTGTTTGTAGAGGTATTTGGGAACTCTACTCTGGATTATTCATTATCTATTCTGTCCCTGATTATCATGAGTGGGAGTTCAATACCCAGAGTTGCCATGTTTCTTGTGTTTCTCTGGCTTACTCTGCCCATTTGGGATGAAAATAACACCAGTTTTGTGCTAGAACACTATCTTAAGGCAAGCATCAACCAAAGTCTCTATTTGCACAGTCTATAGTCTGCAGATACAATGTAATTCAACAGATAAATCTATTCAACATCAAACAACTATATATTAATGGGCTACGAACTGCAAAGAAGAATTTGGTAAACCAGAAATTATTAGGTTTAGGGAGAGATGTGAGTAAAAAATAGGAATAAAGTGATGTGGCAAGGCACAGGGAGAGTTAACTTAACTAAGTCCTATACTCAAACAGGAAATAGGTTGGATAGTATGAAAGGAGAGAGAGAAAATAAAGAAGAAAGAGAAAGGAAAAAAAAGAGACCCGACAAAATAGAAAAGTAAAAATTAAAAATATGCAGGATTGAAAACAAACTATTCAGAGAAGAATGTGCATATAATGAGAGAAGAGGAGGTATATAAAGGAGATGTGAAAAACTTAAAAATAGAAATACGTAAAATATCATATAGGTTTAATGAGGTAGTACTGCTATTAAGGAATTTAAGCCTAAGCGGTTTTGAATTGAGTAATAAATTTGTGGATTAAATGTGTACACAATGGGGGATAAGGCCTAATCATCGACTACGGGTTTATCTGAGGATGCGCAGAACAACAATTAAGTCACATAAAAAAGAATGAAGGAGAAGAAAAGGTGAAAAGGATAAGAAAGAAAGAAAAAAGATCTGAAGTTTAGTAGAGCTAAACAAAAAAAAAATTAAAGAAAAAAAAAAGAAAGAAAGAAAAACGCACACACTCATATACCCCTAAAATAAAAATTATAAGAGGAAAAAAAGTTACTAGAAAAAAATTTTTTCAAAAAAGGTAAAAATTAAAAATTTTGAAAAAAGTTTTAGAAAAAAAAATTTTTATAAAATGTACAAAAAAAAGAAAAAAGTTATTTGATTATTTTTTGGAGGGGTGGGAAAAATTCTGTATCTCCCTTGTGTCCATAACCAGCCTCTTGTTGGAGTCTCTGGTCTGCTTGTGGTGATTGATTTTCCTGTGGCTTGCTTGGTTTCTTAAGTCAGTTTGTTTGAACAGGCAGAAAAATGCTCTGCTTTCTCCAATGTTTTGCCATCCTCCTCCCAGGTTAGTTCAATGGGAGGGAGATCTGCTTTGAGTATCACAAAAGATGGAGATGGGTTTTTCCTCACGTTTGTAGATCCTGTGATGAGGCTAGGTTCTGGGTAGAGTTGAGGCCTTTCAGCAAACAGTAGCTTTTCCCGGGGGCTGGTTTGTGAGAAACTCACAGAGCCCAGCCTGGAGCCACTCTCAGGGTTTATGTTACTGAATTTCAATTGATTGTCAAGGCTGCTAAAGGGAGGTGCAGCCTCTGGCTCTGATAACCCAGTGAAGAAATCCACTCCTGTGGCTGGTGCCCTTGCTGGGTGACTTTTCCCTGGGTGGAGCTGAGTCTGGCAGGTCAAGTTAGGTTCTTGTGACCTGCTAAATGACTCTAGTTTTCTTTAAAGGCCTGAGTTGGAGCTAGCAGCTCCACTGAGCTTTGTCAGTATCCAAGATGGAGATCTCCGGTACTGGGGGGGGGGGGTGGCCTTCCCTCCTCTGCTCCCTGAGAAGGAGTGAGGACTGTTAAGCTTCTACTCACTCTGAGTCTTGGTTCCTGTGTCATCTGTGGTCTGCGAACTGCAGGATGAAGATGCCTGCTCCTTGTCTGTTCTTTCTGTGTTGAGTAGAATTTGCTCGCCCACCATGTGTGGCTCCTTCGTCCCGGACTCTGTTTTGCAGGTATGGCGGCTACAGCCACCACTGCCACCGCTGCTGCCACAGCGGCAGCTGCTGGCAAGTGCTCAGATCTGTCTCCTTGCCTGAATTTTCCCTCTCTGGCCTAACTCTCTGTACTGTGATGGTACACTTGGTGTGATTCTCTGGCTTAGGACTGTTCACTGGAACTCTAAAACTGCTTTCTATGCGAGAGCTTGTTTAGCCTCCAGCTTTTCCTCCACCAACTTCCCAGAACTCTGAATATATTTCTTTTTGGAAGTGTCACCATTTCCCTTGCTCTCTGTTTTTCTCACTCACTGGTTTAGTTTTTTATTATCATTATTATTAATATTATTATTATGGTGATGTAGAGGGGTTAGTTACATTCGTGTGGTTATGACTACATTTCTTTTGTCTTTGTGGCTTGAACCTCAGGCCTGGGAACTGTCTCTGAGCTCTTTTACTGAAGAATGGCACTCACATTGAGTGACAGCTGTACTTCCACAAGTACATTTCTTTTTGAACAATGTCACCCTTCCCTTCATCTTTTCCAGTGTTCTCCTCCATCCCTACCAATAAGTTCCATAGTTCATTTTGAACATAATATCAACTGAGTACCACTACGCATACGTTCATCCTTTGTCCCTCATTTATAGGTCCCCTTTACCTTTCCAAAGAGATAAATGAAAAAAAATTACAAAAATGAAAGAAAGTAAAGAAAAAAATCATCTTGATTCTGTTCCTGGTCACTGGTTATTTTTGAAGAATTCTCTCTCTCTCTCTCTCTCTCTCTCTCTCTCTCTCTCTCTCTCTCTCTCTCTCTCTCTCTCTCTCTCTCTCTCTCTCTCTCTCTCTCTCTCTCTCTCTCTCTCTCTCTCTCTCTCTCTCTCTCTCTCTCTCTCTCTCTCTCTCTGTGTGTGTGTGTAAGTTTGTATGTGTCAATACTGGAGCTTGAACCTAAGAAGCTGACTAGCTTTTTTACTCAAGGCTAACAGTCTATGACTTGAACCAAATTTGCACTTCTGGATTTTTGAATAGTTAATTGGAGATAAAGTTTTCACATATTTTCCTAGTTGGCCTTACTTCAATCCTCTTTCCTCAAATTTCAGCCTTCTAAATAGCTAGAGATACAGGTGTAAGCCACTGGTGGTGCTTGGCCTACCTTCTTTATGTTAAGTAGATGAAATTTAAAAGAAAGTTGCAACAGTAGTTCAAATGAAATTAACTTTCCCAGCTTCATTAAGTTTTAATACTTTGTCACACTTAATGTGTACAGAACAACATTTTTTTGTAGATGTTCCTGCAATTTTGTTTTCATCTTGGTTTTTCCTCATGATGAACTTGATTTTATAGCTTTTACATACGAAATATTGATAGGAATATGTCCTGAGTGCATTAATGATATCTTGTTGGCTTTCATAGGAAATGGTGCAAGCTAAAACTTGTCATGATAAATTTGTGTGCCACACCCTGATGATATACCCACATTCTTACCCAGAAGACAGTAGTGCCTGTTACAAATCATTTAGATGTGACAAAACCTTGACTCAGGCCTTTTCTACCACCTCCCTCTATGTCCTTCTCTTAGCAATCCTGAGTCTCCAGTGACCATGACAGAGCCCTGATGGACCTTCTCAGTACACACAGCCAAGGTCACCAGTCAGGCATGGCACTCACATCGGGATGCGAGACCGGTGTTTGCTTTCTATGATTGCATGAAACAGGAACTGTTAGGTCCCTAAGCTGTCCACAGTCCTAAGGGTTCCTCATTGAGCATTCGAACATAAGAATTAAGGAGATATCAAATTCAGTCTTCTTTCTGCCAGTTATGCACGTTTCTCTTCTGCTGCTGTCATCTTCTGTTGAAATAAATGATCTGGGCTCTAGAAGCCATTTTGCTTATTCTAGACCCTTAGGGTAAGTCTGGGCTTTATACTTAGACAAAAAGATATGTAGTGATAAGAAACTTAACATTTTTTCTATTCTATTATTACCCAAATATGTTTGCAAATTCTACCAATAATGCTTATTATTAAGAGACATTTATTTAACAGTCACTTTCTCAAATTCCTAACTTCCTCAATGAGCTAAGAGAAGCCACAGAAACTCTCAGGGGCAATTCAGTTCGACCTCTTATTCAGGAAGTAGTGCCAGTGTGCTAGACCTCCAAATTGAACAAAGAATACTGCTTATATCTCAGATTACCCACCCAAACTATACCAAAGAAATCTAAGGACAAGAGATTAGTCTGACTTGGGAACGAACAACACAGATTTAAAAAAAAGATGAGTTCTAAGTTAACAGAAACAAAAAGAAATTTTTGTTTATTCATATAAAAAAGATACTTGGGTAAATTTGGGTGCTGCATTGTGTGGTGAATATTTTGAATTGTAATATCTTCCTGAAGGAGAAATCATTTTATTAGTATGTATTGACCTTCTTTAACTCTCCTACATAATTTTAATTTAAAATCTATTTCATCAGATATTAAGACTCCAAGTCCTACATTTTTATGTGGGCATCTTGTATATACATTTTTTTCAAATTTGGGGAGGGGAAGAGAAATAACAAAATGATGAGCAAAGGATATAGGTTGACCCACTGTAAAAATTAAATGTACTCAACACTATGTTGAAAACGAACTTTACATCTTCAGGGGTGGTGGGAGAGGAGTTGGGAAGTGGGGAAGGAAGGTGGCAGGAGAAAAACAAAGGAGGAGGTAATAGCATTTGATGGGAAATGTACTCATTACATTACTGAAGTAACTGTAATCCCTCTGTACAGTATTTTTACAATAAAAATATATACAAATAAAAAGTTACATTTCTCTTTATCACTTAATTGTGGTTATATGTATTTGGTACTAGCTTCTTGAAAGTCCTAAAGAACTCTTTCACATGAACTCATCTTGGTAATTTTTTGTTGCTGTTGTTGTTGTTTTTTGTTGTTGTTTTTTATTGTGAAAATACCATACAGATGGGTTACAATTACATGGGCATGGTAATCAGTACATTTCTTTTTTTTTTCTTTTTTTTTTCAATCGTGGGCCTTGAACTCTGGGCTTTGACCCTATCCCTCAGATCTTCAGCTCAAGGCAAGCTCTCTACTGCTTGAGCCACAACACCACTTCCGGTTTCCTGGTGACTTTTTGGAGATAAGAGTCTCACGGACTTCCTCAGTTCACAGCCTCCTGAGTAACTAGGATTACAGACTTGTGCTACTGGCACCCGGCATGAGTACATTTCTTATCAAGCAATGTTTCTTCCTCCTTTGTTTCCCCTTTCCATCCCTTCCCATCACCACCGCGACCCCCCCCCCCTGGCCAAAATTGTAAAGTTCATTTTTCAACATAATGTCTTTTACATCTCATTGTTGCAATGGGTCCTGTATCCCTATTTAAACAATGTGTTTTTTCTTTCCCCTCCAAAAATTATACCAACATCAAACACAGTGAAAACAGGGGTTGTACCATGGGGGAGGGACATACAAAGCAACAAAGAAATCATCTTGGAAAAAATGATATTAAGTGAAGTAAGACAGGCCCAAAGAACATAGGTCCCAGGGTTTCCCTTATTTGCAATAACTAGTATATGTCTGAGACAAGCAGAAACGGTCAGATAAGTTGATATTAGGTGAAATGAAGTCCAAGCTTGAGTTTTTTTAAATACATTTTCATTTGAAAAAATCTGTAGAGAGGGGTTTCAGTTACATGAGTGAGGTAATGTGTACATATACTCTCAGGAACTGTTACCTCATCCTTTGTTTTTCCCCTACCATCCTTTCCCTCTCCACCTCCCCAAATACTCTCTCCTTTCCCTCCACAAGTTGTAAAGTTCCTTTTCAACATAGTGTCTTGTACATCTCATTGTTACAATGGGTCAACCTCATATCCCTATTCAAACATTTTTTTTCCTTTCCCCTCCCCCAAATAGAAAAATGTATATACAAGATGCAGGGCACGAGAATCAAACCCAGTGAAAACATGTATTATTCCGTGGGGGAGGAACATACCAAAGGAAAAAAAATCACATAATACATTATAAATACATTTAAAAAAACTGTAGCAAGCAACAAAAAATACGTGTTCTTGTATATTAACCCCTCTGTACAGCATCTTTACAATAAAACAATTTTTAAAAATATAAAAATTAAAAAATATATGAAAACTCTAGCTAAATAACTAGTGTATGTTTAAGACAAGCAGAAAAATTCAAAAGCTATGTACATATGACCATATAAGATGACAGTAATTCATTGATTTTCTCCCTCTATGCCTTCCCTCCTCCCACTCCAGCCCCCATCCTTGCCCGCCGCCACAAACTTATTAAGTTCATTTCCAATATAGTGTCTTGTGAGTATCATTGCTGTAATATGACATCTTTTTTACTTCTTTCAGCATTTTGTTATTTCCCTTCTGTTCCCCAAATCAGACAAATACATGTACAAGATGGAGAGTACCAGATTCAAAGACAGAAATTGCAGGGATACAGCCAATGGAAAAAGAAAAAGGAAATAATAAATGAAGAAAGAACTAGCTGTAGTACATTGGCTACATCAAGATTGACAAATAAAGAACTACTGTTTCAAAGTGTTGGCATTCATTTAATTTAGCATCATTTTATGTGGTCATATGTTCATACTTCTTGGGCTATTATGATCCTCTGTTAGGACTAACTTAGGCTAACACTAATCATTGCAAATGAGAGAAATCACAGAGCCTAGGTTTCTTTGGGCCTGGCTTACTTCACTTAATATGATTTTTTTCCAAGACTTTCCATTTCCTTACAAAAGGGACAATGCCATTCTTTCTGATAGAAGCATAAAATTCCATTGTGTAAATAGACCATATTTTCTCTATCATTCATCTATTTTTTGGGGGGGGGGGTCCGGTCATGGGGCCTGAACTCTGGGCCTGGGTGCTGTCCCTCAGCTCTTCAGCTCAAGGCTAGCACTCTACCACTTGAGCCACAGAGCCACTTCAAGCTTTTTTCTTTTTGCTTATGTGGTGCTGAGGAATCACACCCAGGGCCTCATGCATGCAAGGCAAACGCCCTACCACTGAGCCACCTTTCCAGCTCTCATTCATCTGTTGAGGGGCATGTGAGTTGGTTCCCTATCTTAGCTTTGGTAAACAATTCTGCTACGAACATAGTTGTGCTCGTAGCATTAGTGTGGCCTAGTTTGAGATCATTGGGATAAATACTGAGGAGTGGGATTATTGCATCTTAGGGGAGTTCTATATTTAGTCTTTTTAGGAACCTCCATACAGTCTTCCAGAATGGTTGAAACAGCTTACATTCCCACCAACAGTATAGTAGTGTTCCCATCTAGCCACAAATCTGTCAGCATCTGTTATTATTATTATTCTCTGGATAATGGTCATTCTAACTGAGATGAGGTGGAATCTAAAGGTGGTTTTGGTTTTGATTTGCGTTTCTTTTTTAAAAAATACGCTTTTTATTGTAAAAATATTGTACAGGGAGTAACAGTTACATGATTAAGGTCATGAGCACATTTCCTATTGAGCATTGTTGCCTCCTTTGTTTTTGTCCTACCATCCCTTCCTTCCTCACTTCCCATACTACTCCCCTCCTCCCCCTTGCCAAAGTTGTAAAGTTCGTTATCACCATCTCATTTTTACAATGGGTCAATTGGTATCCCTATTTAAACATTTTATTTTTTCCCTTCCCTTCCTCAAATTACAAAAATGTATATACAAGACACAGGGCACTGAAATAAAACACAATGAAAACAGGGGTTAAACAGTGGGGAAGGAAGTCATCAAAGAAAAAAAAATCACATAGTACATTATAAATACGTTAAAACCATAGCAAGAAAAAATAAACCACTTGTGTCCCTGTCTTTGGCTTCATTTCGTTTAATATCATCTTTTATTGTCATATGTACATAGCTTTTGAACTTTTCTACTTGCCCTAGACTTATACTAGTTATTACAAATTAAGAAAACCATGGGACCTATGTTTCTTTGTCTTACTTCACTTAATTAATTTTTTCCATGTCTTTCCATTTCCTAACAAAGGGATGGTGTCATTTCTGACAGGAATTGCCAGTGCACACTGAGAATAAACAAAGATTAATACAGGAATTTCATGAGCATGAGGAAACTAATAAAACATTAATGCAGGAATTGCATGAGTGGGATGGGAATAGACAAAGATCAATTGAAATTCATAGAATCCATAAACAGACAGGAAAAGGAATCTAGGGAGGCCACAAAGGAAATGCTGCATGAAACTCAACAGAAGGAAAGGGAGTCCAATGAAATCATAGTTAATCAAGTAAGGGATTTGAGAATGAACTCTGAAAGCCAAATTAAGGAAGTAAAGAAGTTTGTACAAGATCTAAAACAAAACTCCAACAAAGAATTTGAAGCCACCAAAGCCGACCAATTAGAAGGATAAGAAATAAAAAAGTAAACAAAGTAGAAAGTCTTGACAATAGGTTAGAGCATACAGAAGATAGAACCCTGGGATTGAAGACAGCCTAGATATTATAGAGAAAGAACAGACAACTTTTCAAGACAAATCCAAGGAATGTGATAGATTTATTCAACATTTAGAAGACACCATCAGAAAGCTTATTCTGTTGATTTGCATTTCTTTTATGACCAGCAATGTTGAACATTTCTTCAACTGTCTATTGGCCATTCTTATTTCTTCTCTAGAGACGTCTCTTGTTTTTACAAATTCCATTCTGTTTTTCTCTGAGGAGCTGGAGAGAATTCTTGTGAATTTCTCTCATTTATTTAATTTTTCTGTGTTTATTAGTAGTTCTTAGCCACTTGACTTCAAGCTCTCATTGCCTATCCCCACAACACTGGCATTCTACCACTTGAGGCTTTTAGTTGTTATTTGGAGAAAGAATCTGCTTGGCTTTTCTGCCCCAGATGGCTTTGAATATTGAGGGATCAACAGATCTCAACTTCCTGAGTATCTAGTATTGTAGGCATGAAATGAAACTTAGAAGTTGTGATCCTTAAATGGAGAAAATTTGCCTAATTGCAAAATTATTTGTTTTTTATTTTATTTTTGGAAAAAAGTGTCTCTCACACTTTCCCTTAGGCTGGCTTCAAACTAAATCTCCCTGGCTTCATTTTCTGCATGTTGTGATTACAAGCATGCACCATAATATCTTGCACAAAACAAGTTTTTGAATAACAAACTAGTAAGTCAGAGACCTTCACATTCTCAAAAATAAAAATGAAATGTTACACCAAGACTTCCGAGTAGGAGTTCTCACCTGTAAACCTAGCCACTCAGGATGCTGTGATCTGAGTATTGGGGTTCAGAGCAAGACTAGGCAGAAAAATCTGAGAGACCCTTTTCTTCCAATTAGCTAGCAGAAGTCTGGGACTAGAGCTGTGGCTGAAGTGGTAGAGCACTGTCCATAAAGCAAAGAGATAAGGGTCAGCACCGAAGCCCTTTGTTCAATCCCCCAATGCTAGCAACAAAAACAAAGAGAAAGGCAAAGCAAGGAAAATGATATTTTTTTTCTAGGAAGTCAAATACAAGAGGATTCCTTTGAGTAATTAGACCTCCAATTATCTTTCTTTTTATTAGCAAATATTAATTATATAAATTATAAAAATATTAATTATTATATATCCACACATGGATACAATGTATCATAGTCATATCCTCCTCCATCACCTACCCAGTCTTATTTCCAGTTAACCACTAAACAGCTAGAAACAAGAGAGGTAGCACAAGTGGAAGAGTCCTAGCCCTGAGCAATAAACATAAGGGACATTACCAGGTCCTGAGTTGAAACCCTAGTACAAGGACCCCCCACAACAAAAATAAAACAAGCTATAGCATATAATTGTCTACAGGAAATAGTAATATCTGTCATTAAGCTCCCACACATTATAAATAACATGAGGAAACAAATTTTCAAAGCTTTTTGAATAGCATTTTATTCTCTGAGAATAACAGAGTAACAAGACATTGCTCTTGTCTGTTCTGTCGCATGATATTGGATACAAGTACAGGATATTCTCCAGAAAGAGTCTCTGCACAACTTCTAAGGAAACAGAGGCTGCCTTCTTTTTTAAGGGTGAAGGAAATACTTTGTATCTGGTTTTTGATGCCTGTGAATCTATGGGAATTCATCAACATATTAAAATTACATATAATTTATAGCATTATATCATATAATAATAAAGGTCAATTAAGGTACTTTAAAACTAAGCAAAGAATAAGTTTAATTTCTAACAAATCAACAACAAACAAGGAAAAAGGAAAAGAAAATGAAACATATCTTAAGCAGCAGGCTGGTGGCTGGAACCTAAAACCCCTGTTTTTAAGGTGAGAACAGAAGGACATTGCTTACAAGGCAGCAGGAGCAGCCAAGTTTTGGGGAAATAATATGAAGATCACCAACATAAATTTTAGTAGAATTCAAATGCTGCTGGCTCATCGCTATAATTCAAGCAAGTCTGTAGGGTGAGATCTGAGGACCACCTTTTGAGGTCAGTCCTGGCAGGAAAGTGCATGAGGTTCTTAGACTACAATAAAGCCACAAATGCAAAAAGTAAAGATGTGGGCAAAAGAGACCATGGACAGAACTCTAGTCTGGACTTTAAGCTCTCAGAATAGACAAAAACAAAAACGAATGAAGAAAAAAACAACAGAAAAATGGGTGGGAATAGAACTGATGAGGTCCTAGGTTACTAAATCCAGTAATGTAAAAATGTAGCCTAATCCAAACAAAAAAGAATAAATTTATTACACACTGGTATATAGAAATTTATTTAGTGAGAATACAGAAGGAATGTCAAATGTAAAAAATGCCATAAAGGTATCTTTCTTTCTCTTTCTTCTTGCTAGACGGGGACTCGAACTCAGGACCTGACACTTTGGTTCATTGGCTATCTGTCTACCAACAGGACCACACCTCCATCACCACATTCTAATGGTATCAGACTCTCATGCTTCTCTCTAGCAGCACTTGTGTCCTTTCGTGTGCCTATTGGTTTTGCATGTGACTTTCCAAGGACTGCTCCAGCTATAGCCTCTTGAAGAGGGAGAGGTAAATAAGGGCCCACTGCAAAATCTCGTCTAAACTGAGTGGGGTTCTTCTTACCTGTGATCTTGCTATAGAAGAAGTGAGGTGTGTGGGTGATGGTAGGAAGGCAGCTCAGATGGGGAAAAGAATCAACTGGGCTCTGCACTTACCACCCTCAGCCCTCAGTTTGCAGGGCCACAGCTGTCTGGAGGTTGGCCTCAGGAGGCCCCACTTTTCCCTGCTCTGTGCATTCTCATGGAGCTCCCCATGAGAGCATGAGTTCCAAAGATTGCAGTGACCATGCTACAGCCCCTCAGATTTCATTCTGCAACTGTAGCCACTACTGAAGCTTCCCCTGCACCTACTGCTGCCTCCTTTTTGGCCACTTGCCCTCATTCCTCGCCTGTCAGTGCCAATAAGGGCCTCCATGATCACCCCTCCACCCATGCACCAAATGTCCTCTGGACTTCCAGTGACTCCTGGTAGTCAGTAGGACCACATGTCCATTAGAATGACATAAAGATAAATGTTACACAGAAACATGAAGAACTACTATGATGGATTGACCTTCATGGCCTCTGATAATGGAAGCTTTATCCCCATAAGTTTTGCATCACTATGAATTTTTTATTTTCCCACAGAACCCAATATATTTTCATTCTGCTTCCTTTATTGGGTTTTGTCTTACTATTTCCAAAGAATTATGCTATCACAGACTGGTGCCATGTCTCTGGTGAGAAGAACCAAGAGGTAAAGGATATGGGACCTAGAAAATCCCTCCTTACCAGAAGAGTCCACCGCAGGTCAGAAATGCAAATCTTAGGAGAGTGGGCACAGCGGCTGCCTCCCTCTCTAAAGTATGGCTCACATCTGGAGAGGATTTCAGAACACCTCTAAAACCTTGCCATTAGTTGCCTAAAGGCAGCTATTACCGAACAGTATATTGAATTAGCTCCACCACCAAAGAAACAACCACATCTAGTACATTGAGCTCACAAGGATAGCATGGAGTTCCAGTGAAAATGATCTTTAAAATGAAGAAATGACACTGTCTAAAATACCAAGAAAGAATGGGAATGACACTGGAATAGGCAGAAATACTTTGTGTGCAAAAGAGGGGGACAAAAGAGATGAATTACAGTTGATTGGGAAATGGGCAGTGACAGAGAAGAAGCTAGTAAAGACAATGAATGTGAAGATGGAGAGTGTGTCATGGAAATCACAGATGGTGCTTCTTGTGCAAGTAGTTAGTCTTTGGCAAGTGATGATAGGAAACCTCAGCTTCCTAAGGCAAGACCTGGCTTTATTGCCTATCTGCACTGAAAGGGAAGAATCTCCTGCCTCAGTTTCCTAAGTTGTGGTATCACTGTCATGCACTACCACATTCCTCTTTGAAACATTATCTTTCATGATAATTATTGATTTTCCACCTTTGACTTTGATAGTCTTGCATCTACATTTCTTTTTTTATGGAGGGGAGGGGGGGGTCTGGTCATGGGGTCTGAACTCTGGGCCTGAGCGTTGTCCCTCAGTTTTCAGCTCAAGGCTAGCACTCTACCACTTGAGCCACAGCACCACTTCCGGCTTCTTTTCTGCTTATGTGGTGCTGAGGAATCGAACCCAGGGCCTCATGAATGAGAGGCAAGCACTCTACCACTGAGGCTACTTCCTAGCCTCCATCTATGTTTCTTGACCTTGGTATAAACATGTCTCTCTTTGGATATAAGGAAAGGAACATAATTCCAACAACTTCCCATACTGAAACACCTACCTTGGGTACTGTTAACTCACTTTGCTCATCTGGCTTCTGTGGAGACTGTCAATTTGCTCTGCTCCTTAAGAGGCCTGCCAGATTCTCAGCTGTGTACTAGAGGAACACGGAGGTGGAGGGTTTAAGATGGAAATGTGAATGAAGAAATTTACTTCACTGAAACTTCTGTTATTTGCCATATTTTTGCTTGTCATGTTTACCTTGCTCAGAGTTTACATTATTTTAATAGTATGATGAAGTAATAACATTTATTTTCCTCAGCATTTAAGTTTAGTTCTTCGTTTTCTTTGAGACAAAGTTCTAAGAAAAAAACAACTAACCTCATGTGCATTTCCACAAATGGATGTTTTCCTTTTCATATTCCCTTGTAAGACAATAATTCTTGGTTTTTGGAAAGTTAGGAAATAGAAATAGACTAAAACTTTAAACAAAATTCATTTATTTGTGATGTCAGTAGGCTTTGGATTTTTAGTCACTAAAATGTGTGTGATTGTGTTCAGTCTGGTCCACTCCAGTGAGAGCATCCTTCTTTACTAAGTTATTAACAAGTGAATGGATTGCCTGACAAAATTTGGAGATTTTGTTTTTGTTTTCTTGGCAGACCATTAAAACTTTCTTTAGAGAAAATAAAAATCACACTATCTTATCTTCATAGAGTCCACTATGCTTCAGGTAATTCATCTGTAACCTTTAGCACACAATCCAGTATATTTGCTTCTGGATTTATTGGAGCATTCTAGCTGCCACAAACAAGGGAAAATATGCAGCCAGTGTTCTCTGGGTCTGGATTACTTCCCTTAATGTAATGTTTTCCCAGTCTTTCCATGTTGTTACAAACTGTAGTCTATCGTGCTCTGTGATGGATGAGTGGGATATCTGTGTTTGTGTGTGCATGTGTGTGCAGATCTAAACTTATACATATATACTACATTTAAGTGTTATCTGGGTATTGGAAAGTGAGAGACATGAGCCTTATCAACAGTCTTGAGTCTTGTTACCCTTGTGCATGGCCTGAGGTGACAACAGCTGATAGGCTATGAGGCATAGAAAGAGGATGTTTCTCTCACCATCAACTTTAAGGTAGATATTGAGCTCAGCTTTCTCTAACCACGGGTCTTCTATTGTAGTAATCCAGCTAAAGAGTCAAAGAAACTATTTTATTTTATTTTATTTTTATAGTCCTGCGTCTCTAATTCTCACCAGGGCACTGTCCCTGACCTACATTTTGCTTAAGGCTAGCACTCTACCACTTGAGCCAAAGTGCCACTGCTGGCTTTTTCTGGGATTAACTAGACATAAGAATCTGCCTGTGTTGGCCTTGAACTGCAATCCATAGATTTCAACTCCTGAGTACCTAGGTTCACAGGCATGAGACACCAGTGCACAGCTAGAAACTAAATAATGGGAGTATCCATTATATACCTCCACCTATCTTTGGAAAGATTTTCTAGCATGTTCTGACCAGACCAATGTTAACTACTAATCACTAAGAAAATAATTCTTGACACACTCATTACTACAAAAGAAATCATTGAGCTAATCTCCATAATATGACGCAACATTGTATAACTCTTACATATAATACTCCCAATTTATCTCATTCTTGGATCTTCAAACCAACTTCTAATAAATATGAACATTTGTATGTGTAAAAGCGAGTGCATGATTTTGACCTGTGACTTAAGAAAATAGAACCTTGGGTTGGGAATGTGGCTTAGTGATAGAGTGCTTGCTTAGTATGCATGAAGCCTTGAATTTGATTCCTCAGTACCACAAAAAAGCCAGAAATGGTGCTGTGCCTCAAGTGGTAGAGCACTAGCCTTGAGCAAAAGAAGCTCAGGAGCAGTGCACATGATCTAAGGTCAAGCCCTTGGACTGGCAAAAACAAACAGGACTAGAATAAAATGGGAACTCTTAATCTTGTATGCACTTCTGAACTTTATAACTTGTAAAATATAATTTTAGCAAATTAGATTTGTTTAAAAATTGAAAACCTATATTACATGCTATCTAATATATGTGTTTTAAAATATAATTGATACCAATGAACCCATATTCTTTGAATAACATACTAATCAAACTTATATGCACCTTTGAAGAAGCAAATTTAAAACTTGGAAATTATTTGAAGAACTGAGACTTGGAGGATTTTCTACATTCTCAATATACCTTATTATGAACAGGAACACTTAATGTAGAAAGCAAAAAAATAGTGGTTCTCTGAAAGGAAGATTAGTAATATTTACCATTGAAAAAATAATTCAGGTAAACACAAATAGCACCCCAATTGAGTGCTCTTAGGGGCTAAAAAAGGTACCTCATTCCCTGGATTGTGAACAAGCATTCTGAAATGTATAGCGACAGATAAATACTATTATTAATGATTACCATTTGGTTTATTAATCTACAGGAAATCTCATTCCGTCTAGTTCTTTATATTGAACAAACATTCAAATTACTAAACTATACACAATGTTTCAAAGTTTACATTTTATGAAAATGAAGTGAAACAATATTGGTGCTCAATGAATGTGAGATGATGAGTTTTAAAGGGTTTCATATATCTTAAGACATTTGACTTACATGAATGGTCTGGGAGTATTTAAGATAAATGGATAAGTAGATTACATACATACACACACATACATACATACACACATATGCATGTATATTTCAACAAGTACAATAAAAATCTTTAAAAACAAATCACGCCACTGGTAGCTGCAGATCAAACAATTACACATAAAGAATTCTTTTTTAAAACACTGAAAATGGCTCATCAGAATACTTGATAAAATTCATATTAGAGGCCCATTTCTTCCAATTCTATTACTGATGTGTCACTTCAATATGTGAATCCATTTATTGAAAGCATGTGTCCCTTCTTTTTGAATTTAATTCTAGGAGTCTCTACGTTCCTTGTTCTTGGTGAATAGCATCTTTTTTTATGTTAAAGGTCAGGACAATGGTTGGGGGGTCTTTGTAGTTATCTGATATGGTAAAGATAGAGCCATCAACTACATCATCTCAAAACTGTTGAAAGTCACAGTGGCTGTGATCCTGGGAAGCACAGGTCTATCTAAGTTTACAGGAAAGCCTGGAGAAATCTTCATTTGAACACATTCTCTAAGCTCGATAAAGGGCTTGAAGGGAGCTATCACTTCTGTAACATTCAATAATTCACTACCTAAGGGAAATTCGTGACTGATGGCAATTGTGACTTCAAATATCTTCTTATTTTCTTTGAATACCAGTTCTCTTCCTGGATGAGGAGCTTGTCCACTTCCAGCAGATCTATGCTCCTACTTTGTAATAGTGCTCTGAGGGACTGTTTTGGAATGGGGTCAAAATTCTGTTCCATTGAGCACTGTCTCAGCCCCATAGGCTGAGGAGAGTGGGAGGAGGTGGGGATGGCAGGGAGATGACTCCTTCTAATACAGGCAAGGCTGCTCTGAAAAGAAGTCAGAGGATCCCTCTACAGATTAAATGTCCACAATTAGCCAAGCAGGAAGTACCTCAGCAGGGCTGAGTGAAGGAGTGATTCTAGCGGGAGCCATGACCCTGGGTCTTGGTCTGGCGCAGCCAGACCAAGTAGCTGCAGCTACTCCAGCTATTTCTCATGAAGCTCCAGTGTAGCCCAGCAGCTGCATGTCTGCTTCCAGCAGTGCCCCAGCTCCCCAGTCCTTCTTTGCTAAGGCACCAGAGCAGACCATGCACCGCTACAAATACAACATGCAGGAGATCATACCCTTGAAGCCCAGTATTCCCCAGACAAAGCCCCTATTCCCTGGGCTACAGCCCCAGCTTCAGCTCCAACTCCACCGGATAAGAAGGGACCTGATGCTCCCCCTATAACTCAGGTCAGATTTGTCACTTCACTAGCCCAGGAGGGGCTGTAAGAAAAGATCCCATATTGGGGAAGGCAGCAGATGAGACAGTTCATCTGCAGCCCAGTTCTGGCTCCAAAATTTTTGTGGATTTGGGGGTCTGTTGAAAAAGGTGGCCTGTAATTTTCTGGCTAGAAAGTTCATTCCTTCTCCATTCATAAACTGTTTGGTGATTCCCAACTTGCCACTGATTACTGGGTATAGACTGGCAATCTAGGGATGCCCTTGCTGGTGGTTCAAGGCAGAGGCTTTCAGGGAAAAAGGACAAAGCTGCTCTTCCTGTTATGCCTGGCCCTTGTCCCTGCTTGACCCCCTTCTACCCTGAGAGAATCCCACACCGTGTTTGTTGCTATGAATGGGTCTGTTAACCAGGTCCTTTACCTTGTGTTTACTCTGAAATTGGAGAGAAGTTGAGCCAAAGCTGCCCCTATCAAAGCTTGCCCCCACCCCATTTTGCCTGCCATTCATGGTATTGCAGGTTTGCCTTGGCAATATGTATATTGCCCTCTCTCTCTCTCTCTCTCTCTCTCTCTCTCTCTCTCTCTCTCTCTCTCTCTCTCTCTCTCTCTCTCTCTCTCTTGCTCACTCACTCTGCATCTCTCCATTTCTCTTTTGCCTTTATTTTATTTACACTACTATGTATATACTATATCTGTATAGTATAGATATAGTATATACTTGTATATAGTATATATAGTATATGCTATATATATATACTATATATATGCTATATATATACTATATACATAGCAGTGTACATATACTATTATAAATTTTGTGTTTTGTAACTTTGTAGCATTTTAAATAAGGTTGTGTTTATGCTTTGCTGGGTACAATAAAGATATTCTATTGAATAAACCTAGCATTAGAATGCAAAGAATACATGTCTTCTGTTACATTTTTCCTTTATTCATGCTTTCCCTGATTTTTTGAAAAATATCCTCCTCACTGAAATATTCTTTTGTTCCTTGATTATAAAATGAGTCCATTCTCCAGATAGAAGTCTACCGATAATTTTCCTATTCTTTCTGTTTTTATCTTCTTGAAAAAGCCCTCCAATTTGGGCACATGTGAAAGAAATGAAGTTGATTGATAAAGTTGCAGAATATCACTGTTCATTAAAATGTTAACCTCTTATAAATACGTTAGAAACAATAACAAGAAAGTAAAAAAAAATACTTGTGTCCCTATCTTGGGATTTATTTTGCTTAACATCATCTTATCTGGTTGTATGTACATAGCTTTTGACCTTTTTTGGTTGTCCCAGATATATACTAGTCATTGCAAATAAGGGAAACAGTGGACCCTATGTTTCTTTGTGGCTGGTTTATTTCCCTTAGTATAAATTTTTCCAAGCCTTTCTGTACCATGTGATTTTTTTCTTTGTCTGTTCCTCCTCCATGGTATAACCCATGTATTCACTGTTTTTCTTGTCGATACTCTGCATCTTGTATATATAGTTCTATAATTTGGGAAGTAAAAATGCTTAAATAGGCATATAGGTTGATCCATTGTAACAATGAGATGTACAAGACACTATGTTGAAAACTGAACTTTACCATTTATGGGGGGTGTGGGGAATTGTAGTTGTGGAGGTGGGAGGGGAGGGATGGTAGGGGAAAAACAAAGGAGGAGGCAACAATGCTTGATAGGAAATATACTCATTACCTTGCTCATGTAACTGTAACCCCTCTGTACAGAATTTTTACAATAAAAAGCATATTTTAAGAAGTCATCCTTTTCTGTTTCAATTGTCTATCAATAAAAATGATTCAGAGGCTGTTGCTTCCCCATTGAAGATGAAGCTCAAATGCTTTCATTGGCACTTCATGTTAGTCAAGTATGTGAGAGTTATTTCAAACCTGACATTGAAATCTTGTGTATTTTACATTCATCAGAATGCAGAATTAGGAAAAAGAAGCATTCAACTTTGAAAATAACAGAGAAGTTCTAGATAAAAGTCACTGAGAAATTGCAAGATTTTCAATAACAGAGGTAGTACCACATCTGGTTTTTACTAGGGATAAGTGTCATGGATTCTTTTGCCCTGGCTGGGTGCAAAAATTAATCCTCACAGGGCTGGGATGTAGCTCAGTGGCAAAGCGCTAGCCTAGCAAGTGCAACGTCCTGAGTTTGATCCCCAGAACCAAAAAAGAAAAGACAAAAAAATACAGTTAAAAAAAAACCAAACAAAAAATTAATCCTCACATCTCATCTTCCTAAGTAATCTTTACCACTCAGAGTGAGAATCGAGTTTAGAGTTTGTTTTCAAGACTAGTGCTCTACCGGTTGAGCCACAGTTCCATTTCTGGCTTTTTATTAGAGATGTGTCATGGATTTTTCGCACAGGATGGCTGCAAACCTTAATCCTCAAATCTTAGCCTCCTATGTAGTCCTTACTACTCAGGGTCAGATAGAGTTTGTGTCTGACCATTTGGTTCAAGACTAGTGCTCTACCACTTGAGCCACACTTCCACTCCTGGCTTTTTTCCCTGGTTAATTAGCGAGAAAAATCTCATGAAATTTAATACCTGGGTGGTATTTTACCTCGATTCTAAAATCTTAGCCTCCTGAGTAGCTAGTGTGAGCCACCACTGCCTGGTTCTACACTTGGTCCCTAGCTTCAGGCCCCTGCTCTTCACTCCCTTGATATTATTGGTGGTGTCCTCGTTTCAGATTTCAATTGAGCTTAGTGTCCTGCGTCATTCAGTCTCTGGTTCCAGGAATCTATAGCAAGGCTGTTATGACATCTAGACTAACCATAAGGCAATAAGCCTGGGATAAACAGCGTGGTGTCCAAGCCTGCGGCTTCTTACATCTGTCACTGGGCGAATGATCCCAGGACTCATTTAATGCCACTGCCTTCTTGGAGGCCTCCTAGCTTCCTTACGATCTGACTGCAGGCATGTCATGACCTGGGGTGCAGGGCACTAAGGTTTCTCCTTCATTCCGCTGCCATAAATGGGACTTTCAGAAGTCACTTCTCCCTTTTGAATCTTCATTTCACAGAAATTGTGCTTAAAACCCTGCATTCTGATGCTTCCTTCTTCTGGATCTTTGCCTATCTAGCAAGTTTGCCAGATGTTCATGCGAACAATTGTACTGATTCAACACCCAGTGACATGGGGGCCCTCTCTACTCCTCCACTTATGCCAGGCTCAAAGGTCTTTCGTACCTAGCATGCATCTTGATTCCTAGAAACCCAGGGCTATGATTTCCCTGAAGAGCCATGGGCTTAAAAACTTTGATGGAGTTAGGCACCAGTAGATCACATGTATAATCTTAGCTACTAAGGAGGCTTTGTTGTAAGAATCAAGGTTCAATTCAGGTTGAACAAGAGTCAATAACACTCCTCTTACAATACCACTGCATTCCAAGACGTGACCCCCCCAAAGATTCAAACCAACTAGAGATGTTCTCATTGTGTGTGAGGACTAGCCTTTCTATGAGCGTATTCCTGAGGGTTCCTCTTGATCCAGGAGCCTTGGAAGGGGCAAAAGCTTCCTCCAGCAGCAGGCTTATTTCCTGTCTATGACCAGCATAGGCCACATCCTCTAGCAAGCAGAACCTCCTTGTCCAAGTTGGGAGAGCTGCTGTCCCCAAGATATCTGCTGGGGAGATGCTAGGCAGCTTCATGTGCCTGTGGGTGAGTGGAACCATGGATTCTGCTAGTCCATCCAGCAAGGCTTCATCCAGAAGTCTATCTAGTGCCCAGCCAGCAGAGCCTGGTATCTCCTTGGGTTCCAGCATCCCTACTCTGCAATGTTAGGGAACCCACAGAGCCCACTGTGATGTCTTCGCACTCCAGTTTCAACATTCCATTGCCAGCCACCAGCCTGTCCTTTAACTGTGGGCCTTGGCAGTTTTACCCTCAACAGCATGGGACATTTCCAGATAGCAAGCAAGTCTAGATCTTCATTTGGAACCCTGAAGACTACTAATATAGGCTCATCGCCTGCCCCCTGACAACCTGGACAGCCTGGCCCTCCCAGCTCCATTTTCCAGCATGTGCTTAGGGGCCTTCGGAGCTCGGCTTCTGCTCCCTACAACTACACATGTCTCCTGGAAAGAGCCCTTGAACCTGTTGCGCCCCAGAGGTCAGGCCACAGTGAGGTCTCTCTGCCCCCAGCCTGGCTCCTAGCACAACCACAATCAGGGCAGCACTCCCGGGCTCCACTGCAGACCTCTGACTTGGGTCAAAAAAGTTCCTGTGCTTGTGCAGTCCACAGTCAGCAGTCGGTAGTCCTGGAACAGGGGCATCTACTAAGGCCACTCCAGAAGAACTTTTGCACCAAGCAGGTTGATTTTGGAGCAGCTCCTCTTCCAATTGCAGGCCTGGTGTCCATTGAAGCAGAACATGACACTGCAAAAGATCACAGTGCACAATAGAAGAACCTGACAAGCAATGGTCCTGTGCTCAGAAACCTGACAGAGACAGTAAATCAGAGAGAGAGTAAGGCTAGATTGTACCTGCTTCAATATCCTTGCCAAGAAATGTTTATTTTCACCAAGATATAAAGAGGAAACTTCTAACTCTATCTCTGACAAAGTATCTTGTACGAATCTAGACTTCCATAAACAATCACAAAAGTAGAAGCTATGTGAAAAATAAATATATGTATGTAAATATATATATAATACAAATATGTAGGAATATATATTTATATTAGCGTATTCACATATACAATGTGAATATGTATATAATGTATGTATGTATAATGTATAATGTATATTTATGTGTATATATCTATATATATAATGTACAGGAGAGAAAAACTGCATAGTATTTGGAGGAATAATTACCAAAATCTTCCCAATTTTCATTAAAAGCATGAACCCTTATATGCAGGAATCTAGCAGCTCAACAAAAGTCAATTAGCATAATCCCATAGATCCACACTAAAACACATTCTAATTAAATACTCAAAGACAGCAATCCTCCCAAAGCACAGAGACACAACTCCTCACACACAAGTGATCTTCAATGATATTATGACCAATTTTTCATTAGAAAAAAGAGTATTAGGCAGCAAGGGCAACAAATTCAAAGTGCTAAAAGAAAAGGACATATCTAACACCAACCTTTCTTTTATAACATTCCCCCCACCCCAGAGATAGGGGCCGAACTCAGGGCCTTGTACTCACCAGGCAGGCACTCTTCCATTGAGCAAAATCCCCAACCTTACAACTACCCTTTCTAAAACAAAACAAAACAAAAAATATATTTCTTCTAAAAGTGAGAGATGCTAAATACTGAAGGCTCAGGCCTATAATCCTAACTACTCTGGAAGCTGAATTGTGAGGATTGTGGCTCAGAACCAGCCTGGACCTTGTCCCTTCAGGAGTAAATTGTGGGAGACAGGTGTCCTTAAGAAGGATGGAGGACTTTGTGCTGTGTCATTCCTGGAACAAGTCATAGGATAAGGTGGCCATCAAGAATGGAGGCTATTGGCTAGTGTCTCCACAGAAGCAATTTGTAAAATGCAGGAGTGCTCTCATAGGTCAGAGGACATTGACCACTGTCTTAGTGGTTTCAAAAATTCCACGAAAATAACCATAGCAACCTCAAGTCCTCCTGGAATCTCTAGCAACAGTCTTGGAGGCCTAAGAGCTACAGTGTCAATGGTGGCAGGCTGTAATTGGTCCACTTTTTCTCTGACCTCACTTGGTCTGAATCTGATTTGTCCATTTCCCCCATGATGTCACTATGCACAGTTGTGATTGCTCCATTGTGATAGGTCATGTAGGGTATATAGGAAGCCACTGTGCCCCAACATTTGTCAGTTAACAGTGCTGGGAGCTCTCGCTTGGTAAGCTGCTGGATTAACTCAAAGCTAGATTGATGATCTGTTTGGTTGCAGGTTTTGTTGGTTGGATTTTGGTATTTCTTTTTTACTTTTTGCCGGGTTTCCCATTATTTTATTGAGTTAATTTTTCGGAGACTTGCTACCTGCCTTCATAGCAGGAGGATCGCAGAATACAAAGAATCATCCCCGAGCTGCTTGACGAGGAGATCATCAAACAATACCAGACAAAAGAACTCCTTGACCAAGTTACCTGAGTGAAACTGTCCCATCACCACTTCACAGACACTGAGATGGCAGTTTAAAATACGTCATATGGGAGAGTCCTCCAGGCATTGAATAGAGAATAAGATGGACATTTTTAAGGCTGGATGGCCCAGACACATCATCAAGTTGTACCTGGTGATGGAGAAAAAATAGTATGTATATCTCATCATGGAATTGGCCACTAGGGGCTACCTTCTGAAGTCTATCTGAAAATCCCACCACTTATATAAAGTTGAAGCCAGGAGATTCTTCAAACAAATTGTACTAATTACAGCAGAACACAATCGCACATTGAGACCTTAAGCCCAACAATATCCTTTTGGACAGCAAAGGCAATATCAAGGTTAGTTATTTTGGTCTAATCATCTGGTTCTCCCCGGGGCAGCTGCTGACAAATTTATGTGGTGTTGTGCTATTCCATACCCCTGAAATGTTCCTGCAAGAAAGAAATGATGGCTGGAACTGGCTTCACACCTGTAATCCTACCTACTCAGGAGGCTGAGATCTGAGGATCATGGTTCATTGCCAGCCCGGTCAGAAAAGTCTGTGATATTCATCTCCAATTATCCACTAGAAAACTGGGAGTGGCACAGTGGCTCAATTGGTAGAGTTCTAGCCTTGAGTTGAATTGCTCAAGGACACTGTTCAAGCCCCACAATTGGAAAAAGAAAATATGCCTACAAGGTGGAAATCTGGAGCTTAGGTGTCTTTTTATATTTTGTTATAACAGGAAGATTTCCCTTTGAGGGGAGGATGTTATCCAGGTAGAGTCACTAGTTCTGAGGGCCAAATATGTTGGTCCATATAAACTGTCTGTTTGAGGACAAAATGTAAACTGCCAACTGGTAATTGAGGACCTGAGGGAGAGACAAATATTGAACAAATAATGGAGCACCCATAGCTTAAACAAGTTGCATAATATTCCCTGTGTTCTGATGAGCCAAGACTCAACAAGCTGGAACCCATCATTCTTAAAGTAAAGTGTGACATGAGGTACTACCTATATGAGATCCAGGGATCTATACAGGACAGATCATTCAATTATGCCATGGGCATGTACCTTTTAATTAAAGAAAACTTAGGCTGTCCAAGTAAAAAGAGTACCTTCAACAGTGCCACCGTGCCCAACTCTTGCAGATCTTTCCAACTTACCTCTCCCTATAGAAGGAGAGCCAGTTTACTTACCTGGCTTAACCATTACATCTTGTCATCTGAGTTTCAATTGCTTTATAATGTCAAGCAGTCACCTCTGAAGAGAGGCTTAGGTACCACTCTGCCTGCCATTCCCTTCTGTTTCTTGCAGAAGAACCCCAGTCCTAGGACAGTTCCAGGCCAGGATTCTGTGTTGTTTCCCTTGCCTGGTCTTTCTTTTTAAGCAGCAGTGAAAGATTCCTCTCTGGGGAGCCACAATTTGAGATCATAAACTGTCTACTAAGAAGCAGGGTTGGAGGAGGGCGGTTAGAAGAATATTCCCTTCCTTCTGGGTAGCCTCATAATTAGACCAAATATAATTTAAGGCGGAGATTGGGCAGGATGGGTGTGGCTAGCGAATAGCTACCACTCTTCTCAGAATATGCTGCAGTATTCAGGCCCAGGAGCAGAGCAATTCTCGAGAAAGTGGTGGAGAGTATTATAAGACATCAAAGATAATAGCAGTTGAGAGCACAGGGACCTGTTATTGGGATGTGAAAGATTGCAAGAAGTATACTCAAAAACGAATTATAGGAGGGATAATCCCTATACAGCCAAGGCTGCATAGAGAGATCATGTCTCAATCCAAAGGCTGGCTACTGAAGCCAGAGGAACTAATGTTTGCAAGCAATTACAAGTAGGAGATAGTGTTCTACCACTTGAACAACAATGCCACTTCCAGTTTTCTGGTGGTTAAATGGGGATGAGTTTCAGGGACTTTTCTATCTGGACTGGCTTTGACCTACGGTCTTCTGATCTCAGCCTCCCAAGAAGCTAACATTAACAACCTAGGATTACACTCAGGAACAATGCCCAGACCCTAATTTCAAGGCCAAAGACCATACAACAAATAATAAAAAAAGGAAAGTAAAAGGGGACAGTGGGTGGAGAGATTCACCATTCATCAGATGCATGTCAGGTGTGAATGATCCAAAATGTAGGCTAGGAGCAGACAGGGAACCTACCCAAGACACAACTGATCATTTATTTGTGGAAGCCAAGTGAAAAGTCAATAAACCAATATATGAAACAACTATAGAAAGATAAATAGTGCAGGTGAGAGTGCCAGAAAGAGTCCTTGTGAGTCAAGTGCTGGTGGCTAACACCCGTAATCTTAACTACTCAGGAAGCTAAGATCTGACGATCATGTTTCAAAGTCAGTCTCAACAAAAAATGTCTCTGAAATTCTTATCTCCCATGAACTAGCAATAAAGCATAATTGGGAACTGTGGCTCAAATGGTAGAATACTATATTTAAGATTTTAAAAAGATAAGCAACAGTGACCAGGTCCTGATTTCAAACCCGTTCAAACCCCAGAATCCACATACATAGAGAAAAGGTTTCTGTGAAGAGGTAGCACTGAAGCCAAGACCTGTAGATTGAGAGGGAGCCAGCTTTGGGGGCATGTGACAGAGGCAATAGCTAGGGTGAAAGTCTCAGGGCTGGAATAAACCCCATATCAGGAGGAAGTGGTGTGTGGCTGGTTCTGAGTGAGAAAGAGAATGAGGTGAGGTACATCTGAAAAATGGGGGCCAGGTGGGCACTGGTGGTTCACACCTGTAATCTAAGCTACTCAGGAGGCTGAGGATTGAGGATTGTGGTTCAAAGGTAGCCTGACCAGGAAAGTCCACGAGAATCTTATCTCAATAACCAACTCTGAAAAAGCTGGAAGTGGTACTGTGGTTCAAGTGGTAGAGCACTAGCCTTGGGCTCAGGCTCTGAGTTCAAGCCCCAGTCCTCATACTTCAGCTTTCTGAATAGCTAGGATTACATGTGTGAGCCACCACAGACAGGCAACCCTTTATTATATATTATCTAACTTAATGGTTGTGACTTTCCCATTAGGAGGGCTCACTCTGAGCTCATCCTATTCTGGTTCACTTTCAGTCGATGGCCAGGTCAGTTTCCCCTCTGGAACTAACTTGTCTGTGGGAGGAGGATAAAGCCCCTGAAGCCCCTTCCCTTGTTGGGTGCATCCTATATTGTAAGAGTGATGAAAGAGGTCCAAGATTAAAGCTGGGCTCCTAAGGTGGAGTTCCTATTGTGGGCAACCTGGGCTGGTGTGCAGCTTTGAACAAGTGACTCTGGGAAGATATGAAAAATAACCACACTTAAATCCAATTTTTTTCAAAATCCTCTTGAGAGCTAGAAGAGGAGAGGGGAAGGGAAGATATATTCTGAATAGTTTCCTTCCTGTTGTGACATTGATTGATACATTTTGCTCAAGCAGGAATTACTTCTTATCCTGGGAAGGTCCTCAGTTTACCTTCCCGTGGTTGAGAGTTGTATGAGATAAAATCCTCAGCTGTCAGCTCTATTAGGGCTACTTGACCCAGAGAAGAGGGCGACCCTTTTTGCAAACTGCTCTGCTCAGAAGGAGGTCCAATTTTCTGATTTTCAATAATGGGGACTAGGTGCTGCTAGAGAAAAGGATGTTATAAAATAGAGTGAGTTTGGAGCTCACACCCTTCAGAGGGAGGCCCAAACTGAGACCTGCTCTGAGAGAAAATCAAGGAACTGAGAGGAAGTTAATATTTTAGGTCATATGGCCAGAGAAGGCCTTTCTGTGGCAGAACTTCTGATCTAGCTGCTGAAAAGATGAACGAATTAAACAAAGTTTATTTTCCTTTTGTGTGTGTGTACAAGTACTGGGGCTTGAACTCAGGATCCCATACACTTGCTTAGCTTTTTCCTGCAAGGCAGATGCTCTACCACTTTAGCTAAACTTCTACTTTGAAGTTTTTTGCTAGTGTATTGGAGATAGGAGTCTGTCAGAATTGGCTTTCCAGACTGGGTTTGAACATGGATCCTTAGATCTCAGCCTCCTGATAAGCTAGGATCAAAGACAGGAACTATTAAGCATTCAGGTCCACACAAAGGTGTAGAAGAAGTTTCCAGAGAAGAGAAGAACAAATTTGCAAAGGCCTTGCCTGATTTGTCAACTTGTTGGATATTGTTTATTGATTTATTTTTGAACATGGGGCTTGAACACTGGGCCGGGGCACTTTCTTTCAGCTCTTCAGCTCAAGTCTAGCACTCTACCACTAGAGCCACAGAACCACTTTGGATTTTCTGGTGGATAATTTGAGATAAGAGTTTCACAGTCTTTCCTGCCCAACCTGGCAATCCTCAGATCTCAGCCTCCTGAGTAGCTAGGATTACAGGCATGAGCCACCAGTACCTGGCTGGATATTTATTTATATAGGAATACAGCAATATCCTTGTAAATAGGATGAAAAATATTTAAGTTGGTCACTCCATATGAGCCTCACTGGCTTTAAGTTTTCTCTTTGATAGTTAATATGAAGGAAAGCCACAGGGGGATTCACCTCAGTTTATTATAAAAGGATGTCTCTGGCGTGTTTTTACAACAGTGTGCACAATGTAAAAGATAATAATGTTATTCATGACATTATACACAGTAGTAGAAAGGTAGAAAACCAAATGTCTCTTGATGGGTAAACAAAATGTGGTATAACCAGCCAAGGGAATATTATTCAATCTTAAAAAGGAATGACATTCTGACCATGCTACAACAAGAATGAATCTTTAAAATACTGTGAAATAAACCATATTAAAAATAAAAACTATATTTATGATTCTACATATATAAGGTACCAAAACATAGTCAAATTTGCTGGCTACCAGTGGCCCACACTTATAAAACTAGCTACTTATAGGGCTGAGAACTGAGGATGGAGGCTTGAAGCCAGACTAGAAAGAAATGTTGCTGAAACTCTTATCTCCAAAAAGTGAGATACAATAGAGGTGAGACTCAACAATAGAACTGTGGAGCACATGGGCAGCAAAGATGGCGTTGGGAGGGGGTTGAGTGAGCAGAGCCCAATTTACTATAGAGCACATGGGCAGCCAAGATGGCGCTGGGAGAGAGTAGAGTGGGCAGAGCCCAATTGATCTTCCGATCAGTGCCTAACCAGCCCATGAAGGCTCAGGTGCATGATAGGGTGTGACCTTGACAGTGATTGGTTCCTCTTCCTCCCTTGCCATGCCACCCGCCCTTTTTGTATTTAATAAGGGCTGCTCTCTGTTAATAAATGAGTTTTCTACCTGCTGGATTTGGCTCCCCGCTGCGTCTGATTGTCTCCTGGGCTGGGGAACGGGCGAGCGCCACACTTACCTTTCCTCAGACCCCATCCATCTTTCGTGGGACGGACGAAGACCCAACATAGAACATCAGCCTTGAACAAATAAGTTTAACATAGAGGGGCTGGGAAAGTGGCTCAGTGGTAGAGAGCTTGCCTTGCATGCCTGAGGCCCTGGGTTCGATTGCTCAGCACCACATAAGCAAAAAGAAAAAAGCCATTGAAGGGTAAACAAAGGAGGAGGCTGCAATGCTTGGTAAGAAATGTATGCATTATCCTGCCCATGTAATTGTAACCCCTCTGTAAGTATGTTCTCAAATAAAATAAAATATTAAAAAAAAAAAAAGAAAAGAAAAAAGCCGGAAGTGGCGCTATGGCTCAAGTGGTAGAGTGCTAGCCTTGAACTGAAGAGCTGAGGGACAGCTCCCAGGCCCAGAGTTCAGGCCCCACGACCGGACCTCCCCCCCAAAAAAATGTTTAACATCGAATGGAGAATAGAGAATGAATGATGTGGCCAGTGCAGGTAAGAAAGAGCAGGCTTTCTGTGTGCAAAGGACTTCTTGGTCAACAGCACTGTGACAGAACACACAAAGACAGTACTAGGCTGAGAAGTAAGGACAAGGAAGACAGGAGAGTTGATTACCCGTTTTTTTTTTGTTGTTGTTGTATTTGTTTTTCCCAGTACTGGCACCTGGACTCAGGGCCTGGGTGCTGTTCCTGAGCCTCTTTATGCTTTGGGCTAGTGCTCTATCACTTGAGTCACAGAACTTCTTCTTTTTCTGAGTAGTTTATTGGAGATAAAAGTGTCATGTCATGGGCCTTCTTGTAAGGCTGGCTTCAAATGGAGATTAGTCTTCAGATTTTAGCCACTTGTGTTGTATTCCAATTTAAATTGTAGTATTCCAATTTCCCAGGAAGATATGACAGCACTCAGGCAATTTGGCTGGAAGTTCTTTATTTAGCCATATTCCATCTGTCCTCAGCTCACAGAGCTAGAGAACAGCCCTGTTTGTTGTTCAGGGGGGATTTTTATAGGAAGTGCTTTCACATAGGTGATGTTTACCAAAGCAAGCAAGCAAGGTTACAGAAGCAAATCATAGCCTTGAGTCAAACATGCCTTGGGACATTGGACCTTTGCCCTGATGTTGAAGAAGGGGAATCCTTTTCCCAGAGAGAATGCATGTCAGCATGCACCCTCACACCACACAGAAGCTCAAATGGGGACACACGAGTCAATGCTTCTGACAGTGCGCTGAAATTTTCTGAACAGGAATGATGTTTATTACAACTTCCTGAGTAATAAAGAACTCAGTACAGCTGGTGATAAGCATCATAATTGTTAGTGGCATTCAGCAAAATTTTTGATAAACTGCAAAGCTGCCAGTCTGGGAAGCTTGAGGGAGAGAGAGAAGTTTACTTTTAGCAAAAATGTTTCTGAATTTACATTTTTGTTCCCATGGATATCCTTCTTTACCAAGGGAAAGGGGCTCAGGAGAGAAAATTAGCTACCGCAGGAAGGATTGAGGCTAGAATAAACTTTCTTCCAGTGAATAGCAAATCAGATATCACACTGAGTAGGTAGGATTACAAGTTTGAGCCAAAACTGCCTATTTTGATTAATTCTTGTGTGTCATCCCCAGGAATGTGGATTCAAGCCAAGGTGACCCAAGCCTTCAAAGTTTTGTTACAGATATTGACTCAAGCTATGATGTCAGAAATACTGACCTTACTGTTCAGCCTGGAACCAAAAGAAACGGGAGGTGAGAGTTATCTATGTTTGTGGCTTGTAAATCACCAGGATTAGTGGCAGGCTGGAAAGAAGAGAATCAAGAGGGCACATGTGGAACATGGCAGACAGGAAGGCATCAGGGAAGAAGCAGTTTCGGGATGAGCAGTGGATCAGGAGGACCAGATTCTCTGTGGTGCAGAAAGTCTTTCTTCAGAGCCCTCACCACATTAGCCTGTCTTGGGTCACTCCATGTTTGTTTGGTGTTTCAGCCCTCAGTCATTTGAACTCTTAGGGCTTGGGGCTTCCTGTACATCCTCCTGGAGCCTGGCACAGGGTCTAGCCCACATTGGTGCTGGCTGATGGTTGCCTAATGGGGCTGGATAGAGACAAACACTAAACTGGAGGTTTCTGGAAGGGATCGGCGTGCACTTAGTGTCCAGAGGACATGCATGGGACTGTTCCTTCATGAGGAAGAGGCCAGAGGACAGTCTCATGTTGCCTCCCTAACACTTTGGTAGAAATGGCAGACAGATGTCACAGGCAGCAGGCAATGCTCTCTGGTTTATATATGTGCATGCACACCCAACATCTGTGGCCCATTAGTGGAACAGTACACACTGATCACAGCATGGACCCCATTTCATGGCTGCGGACACTGAAATCCTGGGGTCTTGGTGTCCTCAGGCCTTGGCCAACAGCAGTGGGGAGTCTGAGACCTTGGAGGCAGGGCAATGGCAGGGCTCCAGCAGTATCTGCAAAGCCTGAGAAGCTCGACTCCTCAAGGATAGCTCACAGACGCAGAGGAGGCTGTGAAGAGGGATAGATCCCTGGGGTACACTTGAACCACCAAAACGCACCCTGCTCACTAGCACCAAGCACGTACGGCTTATAGCCCAACAATCCAATTCTGGCTCTTTCTCACCTCACTTGGCAAGGGGGGGAGCCATGGAGGAGCAAGATGCACCATTTCAGTTGAGGAGGGATATATCTGATATCAGACCCACATATCACACCTAGATAGACTGGAACTCTCCAGAAGGCCAAGGTAACAGATATATTCGTTGTCTAACAAGTGTGGAAGTGGGAATCTTGACTGTGAGGACTCCATAGTCCTCAACTTGTGGGTTGGTGGCTGCGACTCCCCCCTGAGGTGGTGACTAAGTGGTAGCATCTGGGTTGCTAGCCTGTAAACAGAAGAAGTGAAGGTGGGCTGTGGAGTGGCCTGGTGCCTGGGCCACACTCTTTTGCTGAGTTGTTACTGTTGCCACCATGTGGATGTGCCTAGGCTTGGAGCAAGGTTACAGGGCCGGTGGGGCTGACTGGCTGTGCAGAAGCAGAAGGTGTCACTTCTGCAGGCAGTGACTCTATTACTGGCAGCCCTATGCTTCCTGCTCAACGTGGGGCTGGGGCTCTGCACCATAATCGGCAGCCTGATGGCACCCCGAGGGGTTAGGAGGCAGATAACTGAGTGCCTCAGTATGGTGCTGAGAGAATGCTGCTCCCCAGTCTCCCACCCCTGTCTGGGTTTACTTCAAACCTGCAGCTTCTCCTTTCTCCTCCTCTGTGACCTCAGTGGCAGCACCAGAACAGTCTGTGCTTCTTCCTACTTTTCTCCCAGGTGGGGTAAATTGAGGCTGCGAGGATAGGGATTTGTCCACTCAGTAGAGTCAGAAATAGAACCCAGGGCCCTTGGTGCCCCAGTATGGAAGTCTTATTTCTACTTACCATACTTTACAATCAGTTCTTTCTATTGCCCTCTCCTGTCCCCTGACCTCCTCCAGCATTCTCTTTCTGGAGTGTACCCTGTCTGCACATGTCTGTATCCTGTAGGACTGATGCCTTCATCATCTTTGTTCCCCTCCCTAACTTCCACCTGCATATCCTGTGTCTCTACTCAGGTCAGTCCTTTTCCCATTTAACCACTTGCACAGGGACGCTAGGCCTCCCCACTAATTCTCCCTATTCACTCTTCCCCATCCTATCTGTATTTTAGGTATTGTTGATTGGGGAGTGAGTGCAGACCCTCTTGGAGCTGTAGGCCCCTTGGAGGGAGTGAAATGTGAATTTCTGGTTCTTGAGGAATTTGCCACCTTTGACTCTCCAGTAGTCCAGATGTGTTCCTGTGGAGGGATTTCCCAGAATGTCCCCAAGAGCAGTTCCCTGAGGGTGGAATGCCACATGCCTTCCTTCTCTGCCAGGAACTGATGGGACATGGTATTTTTTGGTATTCCAAACTGTGATCATATTTGATTCTGCCTCTTTGAAACTTATGTACCTGCACATCTGTACGTGCATTTGGACTAAAATAGCAATTTTTCTTCCTGTGTGTGTGTGTGTGTGTGTGTGTGTGTGTGTGTGTGTGTGTGTGTGTGTCAGATCTTCAGTCTTAAACTCAGGGCCTGGGTTCTGTCTCTTAGTTTTTATCACTCATGACCAGTGCTCTACCACCTGATCCACATCTCTACTTCTGGCATTTTGGTGATTCATTGGAGATAAGAGTCTTACAGACTTTCCTACAAGGGATCCTTTATTTGTTTGTTTGTTTTTGGTCGGTCATGGGACTTGAACTCTGAGCTTGGGCGCTGTCCCTGAGGGCTTCAGTTCAAAGACAGCACTTTACTGCTTGAGCCACAGTGCCATTTCTGGTTTTCTAGTGATTTATTCGAGATAAGAGTCTCATGGAGGGCTTGGAAAGTGGCTCAGTGGTAGAGGGCTTGCCTTGCATGCAAGAGGCCCTGGATTCTATTCCTCAGTACCACATAAGCAAAAAGAAAAAAGCCAGAAGTGGCAATGTGGCTCAAGTGGTAGAGAGATAGCCTTGAGCTGAAGAGATAAGGAACAGTGCTCAGACCCAGAGTTCAGGCCCCAGGACCAGACCCAACAACAACAATAACAAAAGAGTCTCATGGACTTTCCTGCCTGGTCTGGCTTTGAACTGTGGTCCTTAGATCTCCCACTTGAGTAGTTAGGATTACAGGCGTGAGCCACTGGTGATTTGGCTCCTTCCATTTTTTGTTTTTCAAGTTTTTCATTGTTAATTAATCGTAAGAGACTCAGATTTGCCTGCCCAGGCTGGCTTTTAAACGCAATCCTCGCATTGCAAACCTCATGATTGGATTATAACTGTGAGCCACCAGTACCACTCTGGGATTTGTCATTTTTGACAAATGCCAAATGTGTCTATTGAGATGGTCTGAGCATTGAACATTGCACTGCACCCAAGGCAAATTTCAGGAGAATGACAAAGATGTAGAGACCGTTTGGTGCCTCACACACACCATTACATAATGTAAGTTAATGACTTTCTTCCCAGAAATGCATAACTCTTATCTTTATACAATGTAAGGTGCTTAAGTGCTTCTTCATATTTATCTAAAATAGTATATACATTGAAAGGAACTCCACCATATGTAAACAAAATATTTTTTGTTAGTGATGGGGATTGAACTCTGGCACTGTCCTTCAGCTCTTTAAGCTCAAGGCGAATGCTCCACCACTTGTGCCACAGCACCATTTCTATCTTTGTCTGTTCATGTGGTGTTGAGGAATCAAACTCAGGGCTTCATGCATGAGAAGCAAATACTCTATCATTGAGCCATCTTCCTAGGTCACTAAACAAAAGACATTTATGTGTCAGCTGGGCACTGTTGGCTGACACTTGTAATACTAGCTACTCAGGAGACTAAGAGGTGGGGATTGCGGTTCAAAGCCAGCCTGAGCAGGTAAATGGAGCTGTGGCTCAAGTGGTAAAGCACTAGTGTAGGGAGCCGAGGCGAGACTCGGCCCACTCCCTTGCAGCTTTGAGGTAACCACCCCAGACGGTGCTTGGCGGGACGCCTGGGCTGTGCACGTGCACGAGCCAGGTAGAGTCCCCAGCCAATCCCATGACACCTGGTGACGGTGAAAGGCAGGCGACCAACAATAGAAAGACCCGCATTCCGATTCTCCTATATAAGCGGCTGTGTTTCGGGTGCACGCTCTCTTGCGCCCAAGCTCTCCTACAACTAAAAGGCTCTCCAATAAAGCGTGATCTGAGAAGACCCCTGGTGTGGTGGTCATTTTTCCTCGCTGGTCGAGTAGACGGTCGCTACAAGTGGTGCCGAGACCCGGGAACGAACCTGGGACGGGACCCGCGCGAGAGGCCGAATTGGAGCCAGAACTCAACACGCGGAGAGGAGACGTCGGTAAATATCCCCCGGTATGCTGTTCACTGTAGATTTAGATATTTATTGGTTGCTTGCATTGCTTCTTCCCTTGTGGCTTGTCTTTTTGATGGTGCGCACTTGCCTCGAGGAGGGAGGGTTTGATTTAATCCAGGAAGGACGCAAAGTACTAACGCAGCATCAGGATAGTCTATCAGAGTCAGCATACAGTAAGGGGGAGGAAAATAGGCCTAAAAGAAAAAGGGAAAAAAGACAAAAGGATCCTAAAGAATTAAAGCAAGAGGGGCTGCAGCCCTCACAAAAGGAGAAGGGTTTCAGAGAGGAGGGGGTCTCAAGGAGACCCCCGTGCCCTTCTTTAAAAGCAAACCGGTTCTCAGCCCTACATGTGGAAGGGCAGGACCAAGAATATAGTAATCTTGTGAGTGACTCAGAGGAAGAAATGTTAGAGGAGGAGGGAGAGCAGCTCGATCCAGCTGATAGTGAAGAGTTAGAAGAGGCTGCGGCGGAGCACGAGGCAGACAGATATGGAGGGTGGCGCCCCCTAGGGGTGGGAGTACCGCAGCAGCCAGGGAGAGGAAACGGAGCTGCCCCTCACCCGTCGGCCCCCCCCCGCCGTGCCCGCCGGCAGGGAAGAGTCACTTTATAAAAGAAAAAACCTGGTCGCGATTAGCAGCCGCTTTCCCAATCTTTGAGAATCCCATTACTGCTGAAAGAAATTTTGAGCCGGTTTCCTACTCACAGTTAAAAGATTTAGTTGAGGCAGTCAGGACTTATGGAGTGACGGCCAATTATACCACTGCCTTGCTTCGAAGGCTAACTATTAATGCTATGACACCTATGGATTGGTTTGAAGTGGCCCGTACTTGCCTTAATCACGGGCAGTTCCTTGATTTTCGGTCAATTGTACAAGACAAGGCTCAAGCCCAATACAGACAAAATGTCCGTGACGGGCACCCGGACTGGACCGTAGACATGCTTCTCGGGCAGGGAATCTACTCGGTAGACCAGACAGGATATCCCTTTGAAGTATACCGCCAGGTAAACGAGGTTTTTTACAGGTCCTGGCGAGCCCTCCCAAACAAGGGAGAGGTGGCTGGCAATCTAACAAAAATCATGCAGGCCCCTAATGAGCCATTTTCTGATTTTGTTGCCCGTATGCTAGAGACAGCCGAGCGGGTATTAGGAAATCTGGAAACAGCCATGCCATTTGTACAACAAATCATTTTTGAACAAAGCACCAAGGAATGTCAGAGGGCAATTACCCCAGTAAGAACCCAAAGCCTAGAAGCTTGGTTAAAAGCCTGCAGAGAAGTAGGTGGCCCCCTGACCAATGCGAGGCTGGCAGCTGCTGTCTTGTCGGCTGCCGGGGCCGCAAAAGATAGTAAAGGAAAAGGGTGTTTCCGGTGTGGTCAGTTGGGACATTTTAGACAGCAATGCCCACAAAATGGTGGTCCTGTACAAAATATACCCAGACCGCCAAGGACTCCAGGAGTGTGTCCTCATTGTAAAAAGGGAAAGCATTGGGTCAACGAATGCAGGTCAGTTAGAGACATCAATGGACATTTTATCCCCCAAATTACTAACACTAATTCGGAACAGGAGCCAAAAAACGGAGAGAAGGGCCCTCGTCCCCAGGGCCCGAAAGTTTATGGGGCATTTCAGACTCTGGCTCCCAGACAGCACCCGCAACAACTCCCCAGCCAAGAAGAGCAACCTCAGGCTCCGCAGGGTTGGACCACTGTGCCACCTCCGGACGGGTATTAACACAGCAGATGGGAGTCCAGATTGTGGAGACAGACATGACAGGACCCCTAGATGAAGGCACTGTAGGAATAGTTTTAGGACGCTCCTCCTCCACAATGAGAGGATTAATAATTTTCCCAGGAGTGATTGACCCTGACTATACGGGGACTATCAAGGTCCTCTGTCATGTCCCCCATGGAGTGGTGTCCATTTCTCCCGGGGATAGAATTGCACAGCTTCTGCTTTTGCCTTCTCTTCATGGCAATTTCACTGCTAAGGAGATAGAGAGAGGAGATAAAGGGCTAGGCTCCACTGGAGTCGACCTTACATGCCTGTCTATAACTTTAGACCAAAGACCCATGCTAACTCTCCAAGTGGAAGGGAGAAGATTTGAGGGATTGGTGGATACAGGGGCAGATCGAAGCATCATCCAAAGAGGGGAGTGGCCAAAGCAATGGCCAACTCAGAAATCCTCCCAGACCTTACAAGGGCTGGGCTATGCCGATGCCCCACAGTTAAGTGCAAAAGAATTGACTTGGAGAACAGACGAAGGCCAGGTTGGAAAAATGCAGCCATTTGTGGTAGACGTCCCTGTCAATCTTTGGGGAAGAGATGTGCAGCAACAGCTAAAGCTAACTTTAACTAATGATTATTCTGAGGCCAGTCAGAATATGATGAAACAGCAAGGATTTGTGCCAGCCTTGGGGCTTGGTCGGCGTCTCCAAGGACGCAAGGAGCTGATAGAGCCACTTCCTAAACAGGACAGGAAGGGTTTGGGTTTTTCTTAGGGGCCTCTGAAAACAAAGCTTCCACTGAAGGTGTGGTACCCATACCTTGGTTAACGCAAAAGGCGGTGTGGGTTCCTCAGTGGCCCCTCTCTCGAGAAAAATTGGAAGCAGCTCAAACTCTTGTCCAGGAACAGCTGCAGCTGGGGCATGTTGAGCCTTCAGTGTCATCTTGGAATACCCCAATTTTTGTGATCAAAAAGGCCTCTGGAAAATGGAGATTATTACATGACCTTAAAGCAGAAAATGCCCAGATGCAAATTATGGGACCCATCCAAAGGGGACTTCCACTGCTCTCTGCTTTACCTAGAGAGTGGCCTATTTTGGCTTTAGACATTAAGGATTGCTTTTTTTCCATACCTCTTTATGAAAAGGATAGGGAGCGCTTTGCCTTTACTTTGCCCTCGGTTAATCATGAAACCCCGGATGCTCGCTATCAGTGGAAAGTTCTCCCCCAAGGGATGGCTAATAGCCCAACAATTTGTCAATTGTTCGTGGGGGCTGCATTAACCCCTGTTAGGGAAAAATTTCCAAAAGTACAGATTGTCCATTATATGGATGATATCTTGTTGGCTGCTCCCTCAGTAGAGACTCTTCATAAGGTGTTTGGGCAGGTAACGGAGACCTTAGCTAATAAAGGATTAATTATTGCCCCTGAGAAGGTTCAGCAGACTAGTGTTGTTCAATTTCTGGGAACCATTGTTTCTCCTACTGAGATTAAACCACAAAAACTTTCCATTCGAACTGGTCATCTTAAAACACTTAATGATTTTCAGCAATTGGCAGGAGATATTAATTGGATAAGGGGGTTTCTTAATCTCCCTCGGTCAGAGTTGTTACCTTTATTTGCTATTTTGGAGGGCGACCCTGAAGTCACCTCCTCTAGATCCCTGACACCTTTAGCACTAAATTCCCTACAAAAGGTTGAGGCAGCTTTGTCTAGGGCTCAACTTTCACGGGTTGATTTGAAATTACCTATTGATTTATGTATATTAAAAACAAAAAATTATCCCACGGGGGTTCTTTGGCAAAATGGCCCCTTATTGTGGCTCCACGGCAATTCTGTGGGAGCAAAAACTGTTCAATATTTTCCTGAATTAGTGGCTAAGCAGGCAATTTTGGGTATAAAGTATTGTTTAATGCACTTTGCAAAAATTCCAGATAAATTAATTATTCCATACACCCGTGAGCAAGTTGAAATTTTAGCAGCCACAATGGATATGTGGGCAATTCTTGTTTGCTCATTTCCAAATGTAATTGATAATCATTATCCTAAGCATCCTCTGCTTGCCATAGTTAACAAAAATTTAGTGTATTTTCCTGTTCTCACTTCAAAGGAGCCCTTGGCTGATGCTCTAACCATCTTTACGGATGGATCAAAATCTGGACAAGGTGCCTTTTTTGTTCAAGGACACAAACAGCCGGTAGTCTTTATTTTTCGGCCGAATGTCCCACAGGCTGTTGAATGTTTAATTGTGCTTGAAGTTTTTAAAAGATTTGATCAACCTTTTAACTTATTTTCTGATTCATTATATGTTGTAAATGCCGTTGCTTCTCTTGAAGTTGCTGCTTCAGTTAAGCAGGCCAGTACAATTTCTAATGTTTTGTTACAGATTCAATCCCTTATCTTAAGCAGAAAACATACTTTTTATATTGGACATATTCGTGCCCACTCTATGTTGCCGGGCCCGATGGCAAAGTGTAATGATTTGGTGGACCAGGCAACTCGGGCTATGGCTCTGGTTGCTGCTGATCCTGTAGAATTGGCAAAAGACTTTCATAGATTGTATCATGTACCTGCTAATACCCTTAGGAAAAGATATAATTTGTCCAGGCATGTGGCAAGAGATATTGTTAAAGCCTGTAAATCTTGTGTTACCTTTCTTCATCCTCCCCATGTGGGGGTAAACCCCAGGGGGTTGAGACCAAACGCCCTATGGCAAATGGATGTTACTCATCTGACGGAATTTGGTAAGTTGAAATATTTACATGTGTCTGTGGACACCTTTTCTGGTGTCATTCATGCCACACCTCTGGCAGGAGAAAAGGTGTCTCACGTCAGAATACACTGCTTAGAAGCTTGGGCAGCTTGGGGAAAGCCCCTTAGACTCAAGACGGATAATGGCCCTGCTTATACTTCCCATGGTTTTTGCGCCTTTTGCGCACAAATGCAGGTTGCCCACACCACCGGATTGCCCTACAATCCTCAAGGACAAGGTATAGTGGAAAGAGCTAATAGAAGCATAAAAGAAATGCTTCAAAAACAAAAAGGGGGAGTTGCTGAGTCCGCGTCCCCCAGGGAAAGACTTTCTCTTGCGCTCTTTACCCTTAATTTTTTAATTCTAAATGACAACGATCAGTCTGCCGCAGATCGGCATATGACAAGAGACTCCATGGATACTAAAGACATGGTTATGTGGAAGGATGTTATTAATAATAAATGGTATGGACCGGATCCGGTAATAACGAGATCCAGGGGAGCTGTTTGTGTTTTTCCACAGAGTCAAGAAGTACCTCACTGGGTGCCAATGAGACTGACCAGGCCGGTGGAGACTGCAACAGAACCCCCTCTTGAAGATGCAGCTGATCTTCCTGCTGTTAGCAACAGTGCTAATAGCAATCCCTGTGATAGCTAAACCAATGATGCTGTGGGCTGTTACAATTTACTGACTGGATTGCCTCTGCGGTGTCCTTTTTCAAAGAGCGGGTGGGAGTCAGAATGTTTTTAGCCTGCTGCTTGGGAGGATGCGTGGTCTGCCTATGGTTGGTCTGTCGCCTTCGAGCCCAAACCAGAAGGGACAAGGTTGTTATCTTACAAGCATTAGCCTCTTTGGAGAGTGGATCCTCACCCCAGATTTGGCTGTCGGCCCTGAGAGGCAGTTAAGCCTTACCATTCTGCATAGCCTTAGCACCCCGAGGGATCAGGGGATCCCATTGCACCGGGACAGGTATGCAATTTGCAATTTGGGACAGGGTGCAAGGCAAGTGCACTGCACTTGAGGAGATGGTTCTCATCTCCTCAAGAAGAGCATGCTGGGTTGCAAGTGGGTTGATGCCCAAGATCCCACCTCTGCAAAAAAGGCATCGGACGGGCCTGGTCATCACTGGGGAAGGCGCCCCTTAGGCGAAGACCAGTGCAAGGTCCTCTCATTAATGTCTTAGACAGAGGCCCAACCTCTACTCTTACCTGTTGCCATAAAACAAAGAAGGGGGAACTATAGGGAGCCGAGGCGAGACTCCGCCCACTCCCTTGCAGCTTTGAGGTAACCACCCCAGACGGTGCTTGGCGGGACGCCTGGGCTGTGCACGTGCACGAGCCAGGTAGAGTCCCCAGCCAATCCCATGACACCTGGTGACGGTGAAAGGCAGGCGACCAACAATAGAAAGACCCGCGTTCCGATTCTCCTATATAAGCGGCTGTGTTTCGGGTGCACGCTCTCTTGCGCCCAAGCTCTCCTACAACTAAAAGGCTCTCCAATAAAGCGTGATCTGAGAAGACTCCTGGTGTGGTGGTCGTTTTTCCTCGCTGGTCGAGTAGACGGTCGCTACACACTAGCCTTGAGTAAAAATAGCAAAGGGACAGGGCCCAGCCCCTGAATTCAAGTCCTACTCTGCACTACCAGTTTAAAACTTTTTTTAATGATAAAGCAAGTCATCATCCATGGGTCTAAAACACTTGTGAGCAGTTGCTGACATACATGTCTGCCAACCTACAACATCGGCACATGCAACATGATACACTTATACATTTCTGTTCATTTCAAGGCTAGGTACAATCACATGATTACAATATATGTAGAAGCTGCAATCAGTTTGAAGTCTACGTTCATTTTCTTTGTCAGTGCTCTTGTAAGTGTGTCTGAGCAGTGTCCCTCACAGGAAGAAAAGAAGCTCCTAATGACTCACCTTAATCTCATGTTGTGAGTAGAAATAAGACCGGGCTGTATGTCAATGCAACATTGCTTGGCTGTTTTTGACTCATCCTGGTTCCTTGAAGGCAGAGCCCCATCTTTTGATTCCATGTTAGGGATCTCAGGGGAGGTCACCATCAAATAGGAACTGAAGAATATCACCAGCTCCCCTTCATTAAAACCTCATTATAGTTGAAGCCAGTGGTTCACATGTGTAATCCTAACTACTCAGGAGGCTAGCAATATATGGTTGTGGTTCAATGCCAGCACTGGGTAGAAAAGTCCATGACACTTTTATCTCCAATTAAACATCAAAAAAACTTGAAGTGGACCAGTGTCCCAAGTGGTAGAGTGCTAGCCTTGAGCAAAAAAGCTCAGGGACAGCCCTAGGAATGGCACACACACACACACACACACACACACACACACACACACACACACACACACACACACACACACACACACAAACAAATACACACACGTACACACACACTCAAACACACATACGCCCCTTTTTGTTAGCTCATCTAATGCTCCCAACAACCATATAAGTCAGGTATGCTTATTTCCATATTACAGAGGAGGAAAATTCCTGGTGTGTCAGTGGACTCAGACCTCAAATCCATGCCCCTGTCCCAGTACTTTTTTTGGGAATAAACCTGTGGACCAAGAGACAAACAGGTTACAGGCATTCTGTGGTGTGTGTGTGTGTGTGTGTGTGTGTGTGTGTGTGTGTGTGTGTGTGTGTGTGTGTGTGTGTGTGCACCAATCCTAGGGTTTGAACTTCGAGTCTGGGTTCTTTCCCTTAGCTTTTATTCTCAAGGTTGGCACACTGTACCACTTGAGCCAAAGCTCCACTTCTTGGTCTTTAGTTCTTCATTGGAGATGACTCTCACAGACTTTTCTGCCCAGGCTGACTTTGAATCATGCATGGTTCTCAGATCTCAGCCTCCTCAGTAACTAGGAGTCTAGATGTAACTATTGGCATCAGGCATAGATTCTTCACCCTTCTGGGTAAATCTGTCTTACCTGGTTTCCTCAGTGTGAATTGGTTTTAATAATGTTTGACCCTAGGCCAGTTGAGACTTGTATGTCCTTATTACAGAGTCTGGCTGGTGCTTCATTACAGCACTAACTACTCTGCCTGTGATGAAAGTTTTTGAAAAGAAAAAGTAAGCCAGGTGATGGTGACTCACACCTTTAATTCTAGCTGGTGAAGAGGCTGAGATCTGAGGATTGCTATTCAAAGCCAGCCTGGGAAGGAAAGACTGTAAGAATCTGGAAGTGGGGCTGTGGCCCAAGTGGTAGAATTTTAGCGTTGAATGAAGAGCTCAGAAACAGTGCCCAAGCCCTCTTTTCAGACCATAGGACAAACACAAAATGAAAGAAAGAGAAAGAAAGAAAGGGAGTAGGGGCAGGAGGAGAAGGAAAGAGGGAGAGAAGAATTATGGCATTAGTGGCTCAGATATGTAAAAGCAAACCAGTAGTGGAACTGTGTCGCAAAGTGGTAGAGAGTTAGCTTTGAGCGAAAAAGCTCAGACACAGGCCCTGTGATCAAGTCCAAAGAAGACAAAAAAGAGAGGGAGGGGATAGAAGGAGAAAGGGAAGGAAGGAATGATCTAGTTCAAGAGTTGAGTGAAATAGAAACTTCTGGGTATCCGGGAACCTACAGACAACCAGGAGGCATAGTTTTTAACCACACATCCTTGGCTGGTGCTGACAGTCAGATTCCCCCTACAGAGTCCATGCTGTGCTTGAGTTCAGGCCTATTGAATCCTCCCTGGGCCTTGGGACTGAAGATCTAGCCTTAGCTTCATTTATAAAGACTAGGAACCCGAGGACATCAAGGACCTCTCATGGCAAGAAGAGTAAGACATGGGTATCCATTCCTTGAAATCAGATCCTTTCAGTGACATGCCTACTCTGATCCTTCTATCCTATCATCTAAAAAATACCTACATCACCAGCACTCCAGGAAAAGAAAGGGAGCCCCCTCAATGGCTATAGGGTGGGTCTCTCTATCCCATTTGACAGTCCTGGTCCAGCACAGATTCTGCCAGCCCTCTCCTTCTCTCTCCCTCCCTCTCTCTATTGTTTTGGGGAGTCTTCAATGACCAGAGTATAGAATGGGCTGCTATCTCCCCATTGGCACCAACAGTATTTAGCCATTTTCCTCAAAATCACAGCCAGAGCACGAGTGATTAAAGTCAAATTCAAATCTGCCAGCAAGTCATAACATATAGGGCTAGGACATTTATCAAGGCTGGGGGCCTCTAGTGACCTCAAAGAAAGCCAGTGAGATGGGGCAGGGAAGAGGCTGCAGTGGGACTTCTCTTCTCTGCCCTGCACCTTAAAAGGCTTCTCAAATCAAGGTCAGGCCAAATAATAATGACAAATAATAAATATTGATTACTAACAACTCCTGTATTGAGACATGAAGGTTTCATTTATTTTATTTTTACCCCATCAAATGTCCATACCCACCCCATGGAGTATTTATTATTATTGATGTTCTTTCTTAAACTTCATTCACATATCAGAAAATGGTATTCAGAGAGATTAAGCCACTGACTAGAGCCACACAGCTCAAAATGCAAATAGTAAACATAAGAATACTGTCTGAGGCAGGTGCTGGTATCTCATGCTTGTAATCTTAGGTACTCAGGAGGCTGAGGTCTGAGGATCATGGTTTACAGCCATGATCTCCGATTAACCACTAAAATGCCTGCAATGGAGCTGTAGCCCAAGTTATAGAGTGTTAGTTTTGAGTGAAATATCTAAGGGACAGTGCCCAGATCTTGAGTTCAAGCTCTGGTACTGGCACCAAAAAATAAAAACAAAAAAAAAGGCTCATAACCTTCACCCAAGACTATCTCCCACACACCAACAAAAACCTGGACCTGAAGGTGTGTGTGGCTCAAGAGGTAAGTACTAGTCTCAAGCAGAATAAGCTAAGGGAGTGTCTAAACCCTGAGTTCAAGCCTCCCCACTATAAACTTGTGTGTATATGTATATGTGTGTATATCTATATACACATATATAAAATGTGTTCACACATATGTACACATGCATGTATGTATACACATATGTGTATGTGTTGATTGGGGGATATCAGGCCTGATATCTCAAGCAAGAGAAAATTTTTGCATCATTCAGCCTGTAGATGGAGACTCAGAATTTCTATACTGCAGTTAAGTGAGGATACTCAAATTTTGAAATTCATCAAATCATTGGACAAAGCCCACTCTATTTAGGAAGGGTAATCATCTTTTTTTGCTTTGTTTTGTTATGTTTTTGTTTTTTGCCAGTTCTGGGGCTTGACCTCAGGTCCTGCGCACTGTCAGTGAGCTGCTTTTGCTCAAGGACAGTGCTCTACCACTTGAGCCACAGAGTAACTTCTAGGTTTTGTTCATGCGGTATTGAGGAATCAAACCCAGAGATTCATGCATGCTAGGCTAGCACTCTAACACTAAGCCACATTCCCAGGCCATAATAAATCTTCTTTACTCCAAGTTTAAAATTATTTAAATTTATCTATTGAAATTTACCCATGTGATTAAAATGGTAATCACATCCAAAAATTTTTTAATTTCTTTCCTTTTTTATTGCGAAAATACTGTACAGAGGGGTTACAATTACTTGGGCTAGGTAATGAATACATTTCTTATCAAACATTGTTGCCTCTTCCTTTGTTTCCCCTTACCATCCCTTCCCATCTCCCACCCACCCACCCTTAATCCCCCCTCCCTCCAAAGATGTAAAGTTTGTTTTTCTCCATAACGACTTTTATATCTCATTGTTGCAATGGGTCCACCTGTATCCCTATTTAAACAATTTGTTTTTTATTTGTTAGGAAATGGAAAGACTTGGAAAAAATTATATTAAGTGAAGTAAGCCAGACCCAAAGAAACATAGATCCCAAGGGTTCCCTTATATGCAACAAATAGTATATGTCTGACATAAGCAGAAACAGTCAGATAAATTGATGTTAGGCGAAATGAACCCCAAGATAAAGATTCAAATGTTTTTTCTTCCTTGCGATTATTTCTAACAGCTTTATAAGATGATTACTTTGTTGCATTGTATGTCCCTTCCCCACAGTATAACCCCTGCTTCCAAAAGTCTTTTCACAGCAACATTTACATTGATGTTTGACTAAAACATGAGGCACTACATGCTAGCAGAATTAATGTGTTAAAATTCACCATCTCTAGCCGTGAGTTGTTCGCTCATGGCTGTAATTCTAGCTATTCAGGAAGCTTAGAGCTGAGGACTGAAGCTTTATGAGACTCATCTCCAATTAACTATCTCAAAAAACTGATGTGGAATTATGGTACCAGTGGCAGAGTGCTAGCCTTAAGCAAAAAAACCCACGGATGGTGCCCAGGACCTAGTACAAGCAATAAAATTGTGTGTGCATGAGCATGAACACACAAACACACACACACATGCACACATATAAGCACATGCACATACACACCATTACTACCACTATCATTAGAATATCATGACTCTAGTCACAGGAGATCTGCCACAGTCAAATTGTGAGACAGGAAGTAGAATGGTGGGTTTCCTGAGACTGTGGAAAGGGATGGATGGAAGGTGCTCTTTAATAAGTGCTTAATTTCAGGTTGGATTCTGAGAAAGTTCTAGAAGTTGGTATCAGAGAGGGTGCATGAAAATTTGAATGTACTTAAATCCACTGAAGTGTACAATTGTAACTGGTTGAGATGACACATTTTATGCTATGGTTATTTTCCCAGGATGAGAGAATAGATAACAATACAGCCAGGGAGGGCCTGGACAAGAAAAGATAGCAGGAGGCGAGGGCCCTTATAGTGTTCACTCCTTCAGTTTCCCACCAACAAATATCTGCTGTTGAGCCACTTGTGCTGGGCTTATGACAGGTTGGAGCAAAGGCAGTGGGTGGCTACCTGTAATTGGCCCTCTATCATTTGAGCCACATCTGTACTTCTGGCTCTTTTTAAGTTAATTGGAGATAAAACTCTCAGATTTAGCTGCCTGGGCTGGATTTGAACTTCAATCATCAGATTTAAAGCTTATTATACTATCTTAAAGAAATGATTGGAACTTGCTCTTTTGTTGTTGTTGGTTTTGGTTGTCAGGCTTGCACTTGGGCCCCAGGCTCTGTACCTGAGTTCTTCTATTTAAGATAGCATTCTACCAGTTTTCATTACTTCACTACTTTTAGTTTTCTGGTGATTAATTGGAAATAAAGTATCACAGACTTTACTGCTCAGACTGGCCATGAACCTTGATCCTCTGATCTCAATCTCTTTAGTAGTTAGGATTTCAGGTGTGAGCCAATTACACCTTACTGGGAACCTGCTCCTTTATGAAGGAAGGCATTCTGATTATCTCCATTTTCCAGATATAGAAACAGAGGCAAACAAATTAAAATGACTTGTCTATGATGTCACACGTTAGTAAATGCTGGAGCTGGGTCTTTTATCCTGGTCTTTCCAATGGCAAATCTCACCCTCAAATAATACTCCATTAGTGTGTTGCCTTTGTTATCCCCTACCCTCACATTCCTGTAGCAAGGAATCAAAAACAAGGTGTGATTAAGTACAGGCTCTGTCTAATGAAGAGAGTGCCTGGGTTTGAGTCTCATCTTCACTACTGAAGTTGGATTGAGAGGTTTGTTGGGCCGGGATTAAAGGTTTGTGTTTTTGGCCCTGGCAAATCATTGGTTTTGTTCCAGTAGCCTGGTCTGTAAGACTAAGATAATGATTACCTATCTCATAGGTTTATTACCAAGTTCACAAAGAAAAAGGTGGGTTGGTGCCTAGCATATACTCAGCAACCCATTGATGTCAGCTGTTTATTTCATTGAGTAAAGATGGCAGCCAATGGCTGGGTGTCCAGCTCAATAGTAAAGCCTATACTTATTTAGCATGGTGTGGAGGAGGAAGTTTGGGAGGGGACAGGAGGAAGAATCAAGAAGAAGGAAGAAGAAATGGTAGAATGTGGCCAGGCACCAGCAGCTCAAGCCTGTAATCCTAGCTACTTAGAAGGCTAAGATCTGTGGATGGTGGTTCAACCCAGCCTGGGCAGAGAAGTCTCTGAGACTCTCAAGTCTAATAAAGTACTCAAAAAAAGCTGGAAATGGCATTGGTGCTCAAGGGGTAGAATACTACCCTTGATTGAGCACAATTTGGCTCAGGGACAGTGCTCAACCAATGAGTTCCAGTTCCAGGTATGGCTAAATCAATCAGTCAATCAATAAAACAAGGAGTACAAGTGGAAGATTCGGTTGTGTGTTAGCCATGTATTTTTTTTCTTGCTATGACAAAATATTTGACAGAAATGAGCTGACACCACAGCATGCATGGGGATGGGAGGCGGGACATATGTGCCTCTGAGAAGAAAATCTGCTTCATCCATGACCTGCCTGATGAGGTGGACTTCCAGAGTCCAGCAGGTGAGCACCACCATTGATGCAGCCAGCTGTCGGCACACATCCGAACCATTGAGGAGTCCCTTGTGGTATGTAAAGTGCAGATGTTGGTCCTGCATATGCTGTGTTGGGAGAATGCTGAGTGCAGGCACTGGCTGTCCCAGGAGAAGATGGAGAAGAGGACAGTGCTGCAGGAGCTGCTATTGCTCCTCGCAGGGGAAGGCACAGACAGCAGTCTCCAGATGCCAGCACAGGCTGAGCCCCCCACCACCAACACTGCTTCAGAGGCCTCAGGGCCCATGCTGGGTGAAATGAGGGAGCAGCATAAAGATTTTGAAGAATTGAAACTTGAAGACAGCATGGAAAATGCCAGAGGAGAGGTCAGGGTTCCCGACACCAGAGTGGACTCTCCCCGAAGGAGCACATCCTGCCACAGATGCCCCACATCCAGATCTGCCCACAGCTCCCAGGCTCAGGGGAGGAGTGCTCCCTCACTTACTTCTATAGACCGATGTGGATGATGACTTTCTATGTGACATACTGACTCTCAAATCCTTGGCAGCCACCAGAAGTAGATGGCCAGGTGGCCTTCCCTGAGGCCTCCATCTGCCGGATGATGAAAAGGTTAAACTGGGGGTTAGGTAAGGCAGAGGATGCCAGGAGTTGGCCCAAACTCAAGGGACATCTAATGGCTCATTGGTGGCCAGGAAAGAGGCCCATGTTATGCTTATCACAAAGAATAAATTGTTTTCAAAACAAAAAAAAGCCTCCAACAAAGATTTGTTCTTCCATTCTTGAGGCTTGAACTGAGGGCTTGGCCACTGTCCCTGAGCTCTTTTTGATCAAGGCAGGCGCTCTACCACTTGAGCTCCACCTCCCCTTCCACCCTTTTCTGTGTTGAATAGAACCCAGGGCTTCAGGCATGCTAGGCGACCACTCTACTACTGAGCCACATTCTCAGCTATGAAGATTCTCCCCCTTCACAAACCCATATGGCCATTCCTCAGATAAATAGTAAGTAGGGTCTAGAATGAATATGAAGCACAAGTGTGGTTCACACCAAAATACTGCCCCGCGCCCTCTTCCCACACCCTTAGTTGAAGTTTCTCTTCTACCATTGAAGGATGAGAGAGGAAGAGGGGAGTCCCAAGAGAGTACAAACAACAGTGGCCCCCTGAGTCCCTCATCCTCCCCCACATAAGTGGTCCTCCAGATTCTAATCTTACCTGACTCAATGTGGAGTCTACACTGTCTCCCCACCTTTGCAAGCCTCAGGATGAAATAAAGGTCAGCCCTGGCCTCAGCCCAAACCCAGGGTGGAAGCTTCTAGTCACAGACCCACTTCCACGTCTGACTGCCCCGAGTTAGGCCGGACCCACAACTCACCACTACATTGGCAGTGATGACCTCATGGATGGATTGCAGGAAGAAGTTCTATGGCAAAGAGTAGAAGCAGCAGTGTGAGCAGGGCAGAAGGAGGTGGGGAGATTGCTCGGGGATCTTCCTTGTAGCCCACCCATACAGCCAGAGCCATGCTGACCCAAAGCACGGACCAAGCCAAGGGGTGAGATGAGATGGAGGAGCATGGGACTAAAGGAGGTACTGCTTTGTCTTGGAGCACTTGAAAATTCCAATTATATTTGGCCCATGCCAATCTCAAAGACAACACGCAATGCCTCTCCTTGTTGTTGTTGGTTGTGAGCATTGTCCCTGATCTCTTTTTCTCAAGGCTGGCACTCTACCACTTGAGTCACAGGGCCACTTTTGTTTTCTGACGGTTCATCAAGGATAAGAGTTTCACACACTGTCCTGCCCAGACTGGCTTGGCACCGTGATCCTCCAGGTCTCAGCTTCCTGAATAGCTAGGATGACAATCATGAGCCACCAGTGCCCAGTATGTGATGCCTTTTGAAGGCATCTTGGCGAGTCTGTAAAGGAGCCCCAAAAGGCCTGGATAGACCATGACCCAATTAAGGAGCTTGAATAAGGGAAGGCTGACCTTCTAGCCATTCTGTTTCCCCAAAATTAAAGATTCCAGATGGTGTTGTATGCATCAAACACCTAGGCCAGCAGCCACCAGGCTTAGTGGGGAAAAAGTAGAGAATACCCAAAGATTGAAATGTAGAAATCTCTGATTTTTGAATGCATGTGGTGTGTGTGTGTGTGTGTGTGTGTGTGTGTGTGTGTGTGTGTGTGTGTGTGTGTGTGTGTGTGTGTGTGTGTGTGTGAACTCAGGGCCTAGGCTCTATCCCTGAGTTTTCTTGCTCAAGGCTAGTGCTCTGCCACTTGAGCCACAGCCCCACTTGCTTTTCAATGGTTAATTGTAGGTAAGAGTCTCAAGGACTTTCCTGCCCAGGGTGGCTTTGAAGCATGATGGGAGGCCCAGGGAAGCAAGAGTAAACACAACTCGCAGGTACAATCCTTATGGTGGGCCACTCCTGCCCCCTGGTGGCCAGATGCGAAACATGCGGCCCTGTGCCATCATCCTCTAGAGTTCAATTTGGGGAAGTGACCAGGGCCAAGCTGACTTTTGCTCACCCTGATTGCTGATGCCAGAGCAGGTTTGTTCCACCCTAGGCCAAGAGAGCTCCAGGAGGCCCTGCTTACCAGGGACACAAGGAAGGGAGAGGTCAGCGCCAGGCTGTGCTAAGAGCCTTTGCCCACGGATACCCCAACTTGGCCTTACTTATTACCATAAGACCTGTCAAAGAAAAACCCCCCAAAAACAAAATTGGAGCAGTGCCTCTAAGTGGTAGAACTCTAGCATTGAACCAAAGAGCTCAGGGAAAGGGCCCCTAAACTTTGAGTTCAAGACCCCCAGCTGACCTTCCCCCATAAAACACAAGTTGGCTAAATGTGATCTAGTAGGATTTGTGAAGTGTTTCTGAAGAATGGTGATACTGAAAAAAGCACCCTAATTCTAATGACAGCTGAACTTGTGACATACAGCTATGTGGTGAGTCCTTCAGAAGGCACTATTTGTTGGGTCCTTCCCACATGGGGGTTTTGTGCTGAGTCCTCAAAAAGGTGCTGTTTGCTGAGTCATCCCAAAGGGTGCTATGTACTGAGTCCATGAGAAGAGTGCGCCGACCTGGGTTTTTCAAAGGGTGCTGTGTGCTGAGTCCATTACACAACGTACTGTATGCCACGTCCTTCAAAAGGTGTGGTGTGCTAATTCATCCTAAAGGGTCCTGCTATGTGCTGAGCTCTTCAGAAGAGAGGGATGAGGCGAGTTTTTTGAATGTGTGTGCCAAGTCCTTTACACAGGGTGCTCTGTACTGTCCTTCAAATGGTGCTGTGTGCTGAGTGCTTCCACAGTTTGGTATGTGCTGAGTCCTTCAAAATTTTTCTGTGTGCTGAGTTTTTCGAAGGGTGCTGTGCACTGGGTGTTTCACACAGGGTGCTTCATACTCAGCCCTTCAAAGAGTGCTGTGTGTGGAGCCTTAACACAGGGTGTGATGAGTCTCTGGGAAAGAGTGCTACATGCTGAGTTTTTCAAAGCATGCCATGCATTAAGGCCTTTACACTGCGGGCTATGGACTCCCTCCTTCAAAGGATGCTGTGTGCTGAGTATTCTACCCAGTGTACTACATGCTGAGTCCTTCAAAGAGAGCTGTGTGCTGAGTCCTTTACACAGGGTGCTTTGTGCTATTTTTGGAAGTGGGCTGTGTGCTGAGTCATCCCAAAGGGTGCTATGTTCTGAGTCCTTGAGAGGTAGTTATCCCCAACAATCACACACACACAAACACAAACACACATACACACGAATGTCACCATGCACCTGTTTGGTGTGTGGAGTGGAGGGGGATGGAGGAGAGTCTCCCCCAGCGGTGGGGCTGAGGGAAGATTTGATTCCCCGGGCCGGTAGTGGGGTTGGGGGGGGAGTGCTGAGCTGAAGTAATGCTGCAATTGCCATGGTCTGGAAGCCTCAGGGCCCAGTCAGGGCTGCTGTGGCCAGGGGTGGGGGGCGTGGCCCAGGGGAGGAGGGGACAGGACCCAGGGACCCACTTTGGTGGCAGCAATGGCCAGGGGCCCAAGGGGCAAGGGCGTGTGCACAGCAGGAGTGGGGTGGCCCAGGAGAGGAGTATAGGGCTGAGAGAGAGCAGAGAGAAGAGAGAAGAGTGAGCATGAGAACAAGCACCAGTGGAAATGGCTTCAGTGGCTGGTGGCCGCCCAGATCATAGTGTGGGAACATAAAGCATGTGGAACATTCATGGCAGGCACATTGCTGCACACAGTCCTGTGGAAGCGCAGCAGCCATGGCGGCCCTGAGTCTGAGGTCCCAGTTCAGGGAGCACAGCACAGGCACTGGCTGCTGAGGCAGAGGCAGTGGCCAAGGGGAAGAGGCCGTTGAAACAGCGGCAGTGGCTGAGGAGAAAGAGCAGAGGCTTCCCACAGCCCCTCCACGCACCCACAGATGTCCCCGCCCCCTCCCAGCAGCCCTGCGTCTCAAACATGGCGCTGCCGGCTGTGACCCACGGAGCCTCTTGCAGTCACCCGGCATAGAGGGCCCACCCCTGGCCAACTTGTGGCCCGACTTAGTCACAGCCCCGGGTCCTCAGACTCTGCACACCTGGATTCACAGACTACAGCTTCTCCCAGCAGCACACATGTGTGGCCACCCTGCAGGCCCACACCCCATGACCCCTGCCCCCTGCGACCCCCCCTACTCTATGGCTTCCCCCCCACCCCCACTGACCAGCGCCTCTGGCCTCCCCTCTCTTGTCCCACCTGCACCTCCCCCGTGCCCTACAATCCTCCCTGGCTCTGCCACAAATGCACCCCAGGGGTGGGGAGTGGAGGTGGGTGTCGACCCGGGGATCCCACCCCATCCATAGCGGCCAGTGTCGCAGGAAAAGGGGAGCTGCAGGGATGGGTGAGGAGGGGCCAACACAGAGCCTCTGTCGTGGAGCAGTTGGAGCCACACAGCCGCATATCTGCACCCTTTCTCTCCTTGGTGGAAACTTGGTGGCTTTAGTCAGAGGTGGGAAGCAGCACCTCCACACCTGCCTTCTAGGGTCTTCTCCTTTTTACTGGGGAGGGGTGTGTTGGATGCAGAAGGTAGCCCCCCCCCTTGTGAGCCCTTGTCTTCTGTGCTCAGTGACCCTTTCACCTGAGGATGTTCCCAGAAAAGCCCACTAGAGAGGTGAGAGCACTGTGGTCAGCTAGAAGGTGGATATTTGGGAGAAAAATGTACCCTCTCTCACAAACATACACTCGGCCTGTACCTCCAACCCCAGCTGTCAACAGTTCTGACTGGGTGATCACATTTCCCAGCTCTGCCAACCTCTGCTAGTGCTCCCAGTACATGTGGTCTCCTCATCTTCCCCAAGAATCTGCCAAGTCACCCAGAAGTAACTAGGCTGGAAGTAGGGAGTCCATCCAATTATATAGCCTTTAGGACCCCATCAAAGTCCCCAACAACGCCCCCACCCCAGGTCAGACACTTTTCTGTAGGCACCATGACCCCTGCTTTGTTTTCTGTCCAGGCTCTGAAGAGCCACCTGTCTCCAGACTCCACCCAGTGTCCTGGCCTAGGGTTTTGGTGAATGGGGAGTCAAGGCTGGTTGTTCCCAGGGGAAAGGGTCTGGCCCTGAAGAAAGGGGGAGGCAGGGTGGTTCTGCATTATTAGAACATTGTTTCACTTGGGTGGGAGCACCTGGTTCTGACAAGGGAACCCCCATGCTTGAGCTGGTACATCATCCAGATGAGAAACCAACAAACTCAGGAGAGGCACTGCTCTGAGTCTGTGAGAGAGAGAAAGAGAGAGAGAGAGAGAGAGAGAGAGAGAGAGAGAGAGAGAGAGAGAGAGAGAGAGAGAGAGAGAGAGAGAGAGAGAGAGTTTGTCTTTCTCATTATACAGCCTGACTGTGCTCAGGTGAATGATCAGTTGGCAAATTGCTGGTGCTGCATGGATGAGTCTTCTGTCACTGGTTTGGATTTGTATGTGTTTGTGTTTCTCTGTGTGTGTGTGTGTGTGTGTGTGTGTGTGTGTGTGTGTGTGTGTGTGTGTGTGTGTTAGGAGATCAGGGAGATAAGAACAATGAAAATATATTTAAATCACCCTGTCTAAAAAGAGCAAAAGCATTTTATTTGTTTTTCTTTATTCATTAATGCCCAGTACAAGCCCAGCCACATTTTTTGTTTTCTCTTTCACTGTTTCATGGTTCCGTTAGGAAAGGTTATAGTAGATGATCCTTTCCACCTCTTTCTTCCGCTTTCTTGCAGCCCACAGTAGCTGCTGGGCCTACATGGGTCTCCTCTAGGAGGTCTGTGTGAACCACACACCAGAGTGGACACCTGCCCTTCTGTCTTCAGCCAAAAGGCTCGTGAGGCTACTGTGACCACAGCCGCACACTTCCAGACAGACAGTCTGCTCTCGTGTGTATAGTGGGAGGTAATTCAAGGTTGGAAATGAGTCTGCCAAACATAAACAGGGAATGAGATGGGGGGAGTAGGGCAGGGGCTGTGACAAACAATGTGACAGGATAAGAGGGATCATCACAACAAGGATGAGAGGGAATCTTATCCAGGGTATTGACAGTGTCCGTGGGCATCTGGGCAGTGGGCTCCGGGCCCCCAATGGTGGCATGGATTCCCTCCTGGGGCAGTGCACTGGTGGGCAGTCCTCCCTGAAGTCCTGCAAAGTCCAATCTGTGTCCTTCCTGGGCTGTTTCCAGCTGGTCAATGGTAGGCAAGTGTTTTCCCCCTGCTGGAGTCTGCTTGGGATCAGGACATGGCAGTTAGCTAGGGCTCTGTGAATGCCATTTTCTGTAACCTGCTGTAGGCTGTCTGCAAGGAAAAAGGGGTCTACTGACTTTGGAACCCATTAAGTTTGATTGGGACAAGTGAAAAATGCCAGCTTTTCAGAGATTTTTCTTGAAGCTGGCAATTTCTACTAATGCCTGGGATTCTGGGTCAAATTAGATGGACCATTTCAGCCACCAAACAATGATATTCAAAGCAGCACAGGCAGAGTTCCCAAGCCAGATGGTATGCTATGAATGTGGTGCCTTGTCTGCCTTTCTCTGGCAGCTGCTGATTCTCCTCCGGCTTTCTCTAGGGTGATCACCACAGGCGAGGATGTCATGGGGAGCAGAGATTGTGACCTCGCCATCCACAGCCTGCCAGCTGTGAGCAGAGACAATTCCCAGCACCTGTACTGGACTCTGGGAGATTCAGAGACCCAGGATGCCTCAGGGATCCTTTCTCTGCAACATGAAACATGGGGGCTGGATGTGGTGGACCATCCTGTGTAGGGAGCCGGGGCGAGACTCCGCCCACTCCCTTGCAGCTTTGAGGTAACCACCCCATATTAGACGGTGCTTGGCGGGACGCCTGGGCTGTGCGCGTGAACGAGCCAGGTAGAGTCCCCAGCCAATCCCATGACACCTGGTGACGGTGAAAGGCAGGCGACCAACAACAGACCGACCCGCGTTCCTATTTCCCTATATAAGCGGCTATGTTTTGGGTGCACGCTCTCTCGCGCCCAAGCTCTCCTACAACTAAAAGGCTCTCCAATAAAGCGTGATCTGAGAAGACTCCTGGTGTGGTGGTCGTTCTTTCTCGCTGGTCGAGTAGACGGTCGCTACAATCCTGTCTGACCCCAGGGAGTGGAGAGGAGGCCCCTTGAGCCGGGCGTTCACCTCAAGGCAACCTTATTCACAGCTAAGTGGGGAATTGAGTGCCACAGAGCTGGTCAGTGGCTGGACAGAGATCTTTGAGAAGATAGGCATCCCAGAGGCCCCTTAGAAACAAAACAGTTAAGTGCGGTGGCACCAGGACGGTGGGAAGAGGGAGGAGGGAGAACTGTGGGAGAGCTACATCAGGCTTTACCTCCACCCAGGTTGCTTACCTGAATTGGATGGGACTTTTCTGTAGTATTGTCATAGGCAGATGCTCATTTATTTATCCAACAAATTGTTACAGTGAGTGCCAGGTCGGGAGGGGGGGGACGGGTCATAGACGATGAAAGGTTCCAGTGCTGGTTCCACAGCACATGAAGAAATCTTGGTTTGAGCTGGCTGCTGGTCCTTCACACCTGTCATCCTAGCTACTTAAGAGGCTGAGATGGGAGGATTGAAGCTTCAGTCCCAGGCAGGTGGCTCAAACTGTAGACTGTTGGTTTTGAGTTAAAAAGGCTCGGGGACAGCCGGGTGCTGGTGGCTCACGCCTGTAATCCTAGCTACTCAGGAGGCTGAGATCTGAGGATCGCAGTGCAAAGCCAGCCCGGGCAGGAGAGACCGTGAGACTCCTATCTCCAATACACCACCAGAAAACCGGAAGTGGCTCTGTAGCTCAAGTGGTAGAGAGCTCGCTTTGAGCTGAAGAGCTGAGGGACAGCGCCCAGCCCCAGAGTTCAAGCCCCACGACCCACACACAAAAAAAGGCTCAGGGACAGCACCCAGGTTCTGAGTTCAAGAGGAGGAGTGACACAAAGAAAGGAAAGAAAAAGAGAGGAGGGAAGGATGCAGGGAGAAAAGGAGGAAAGGAAGGAAGAAGGGAGCATGCAAGCCTTGGTTTGGAGTCCCTGGATAAAGGGAGCCAACCATTCACAATCTCCGTGGGGACAGTTTCAGAGCCTAAAGCCAGTATGTGGAACCAAGCCACTGACTCCTTCATGACATCAGCAACTTCATGCCATCCATGATCTGTGTGGTGGCCAACTGCAGAGGGAAACAGCCTCAGGTAGACCCTAGGGCTTAGGGTGGGTCACTGAGTTTCAATCTCCCCTGGCATACCAAGTTTATTTTCTGGTCAGATAAGAAGAAAGTGTCCAAGGGCTAGGGAGGTATAGGATGAGGGAGTGTCAACAGAGGGGTGGCAAGGGATAAGCAGGAAGTTGAGAGGTAGGAAAATCCCAGATCAGGTGTGTCAGGCCATTGGAACCATGACCTCACTTGAAAACCTAGACCATCAGTGATACAGACTTCGACCCAGCCACATGGCTATTAAAAGTCCTGGCACTCAGGGTTCACCATTGACAACCTGGCTGTTGTCCGCTGCAGGATGCCTGTGCAGTATATCCTTGCTGGCTCAATCTGAAGATGACACCCCCAGTGTTCATTCCTCGACCAGAGACAGAGGTAAACATGCCACTGGCACAGGACAGCCAGGGAATGAGGGCGGGAGTCAGACCCGTGTTGCCCAGAGACTTCCTCTAGGCGACTCTAGGGCCCCATGACTGCCATTCTCAGAGGTAGAGGTGGGTCTCTTTGCTGGCTCAGCCTTTAGTCTAGATGGAAGATGTGGGATTCAGAGAGGGCTGACTGAAGGTCGAGGCTGGTGGGAAAACCAGAGCCACTGGGCTCTGAGCAGGATTGTTTTTTTTTGAGGATACTCACAACCCAGGAAAATTCCTGGGATGGATTGGCCTTTTTCTCCTTCCTGAAAGAGAGGGACCTAGAGCTCTCCAGTCTCTATCCCTTGGCTGAGAAATCCTTTCATTCCCATATCCTGTGGTTGGATAACTAGACCTCACCTGACTGCCCAGTGTCGAGGCAGGACAGTGAGAGATGTTGAGTCCTTGATGAGGTCACGGGATCCTCAGTATGAGATTGTACTTGAACGTCCTGACTTGGTGCATGGTTAGTCCCGTCTAAGACTGCCATGACCTAGGACATAGAATCTAAAGAATCAGAGCAGGATAGGGTCTATTCTGTGAGTCTTGAGTATTATGTGTGAGCTTTGAGCTCCTGTATGCTCACCTGCTTCCCTTTCTTGGGTGGGTCTATGCTAGAAAAAGCTTAGAACTAGGGTCTGTGTCACATCCCTTGTTTTATGCTCAAAGCTAGTATTCTACCATTTGAGTCACAGTTCCACTTGCAAAGTTTTTGGGTGTTTAATTGGAGATAAGAGTTCTCAATGACTTTGCTGCCAAGGGTGGTGTCCAACTGCAGTCCTCAGATCTTCGTCTCCTGAGGGGATAGGATGACAGCCATGAAAAAGCATCTTTGGTCGGGTGCCAGTGGCTCATGGCTGTCATCCTAAGTACTCAGAAGCTGAGGTCTTAGTATCACGGTTCAAAGCCAGCTTGGGAAGGAGAGACCCTCAGACTCTTCTCTCCAATAAAGCACCAGAAAACCCGAAGTGGTGCTGTGGCTCAAGTAGTAGAGTGCTGGACTTGAGCTGAAGATCTCAGGGAAGCACCTAGGCCTAGAGTTCAATCTCCACAACCAACAAAAAGAAAGTAATGCATCTTTGCCTGCAAAGGACGGTGGAGGTATGTTTGTGTATGGGGGGAGGGATGGGAGACACCTAGCGTCTTCGTTTTAAAAGGATTGTACCAAACTCTTAGTCCATGGCAGCCCATTCTTGACCACAGGTGAAGCTCTGTGTTGGATATCGACCATCGGACCTCAGTCTCCTCATGGGACAATTGTGAGGAAACAAGGGATTAATACAGAGGGATCTCTCCAGCAGGACCAGCACAGAGGGAGCATCTGTCAGATACGGTTCTCAACAATTCTGTGCACATATGACAGGAAGTTACCCAGAAAAGGCTCAGATTGGGTCTGTTATTAATCATGCAACAGGTGTTGGATTATGAAATGAAACATGGCTGTCTTTCATCATTACCCTATCTCCATGAGGAAGGGGATCCTTCACTGCATTCAGTTTTGCAGCTGGGGAAAATGAGGCATGCAATAGCCAGGTGACCTACTCATGACCCCCAGCTGACAGGAAGCTTGGCCTGACTTCTCTGCCATGCTTCCTAGGACAGTGGGTGTTCTTCAGTCCACTTCTTGTGGTGGGAAGTCCACTTCTTGTCACTCGTAGGGCTTGAATTCTGGGCCTGGATGCTTTCCCCGAGCTCCTTAGATCAAGGCTAGCAGTCTGCCACATGACACAGCATCACTTATGGTTTTCTGTTGGTTCTTTGAGGATAAGATTCTCACAGACATTCCTGCCAGGGCCCGCTATGAACCATGATCTTCACATCTCAGCTTCCTGTGTAGTTAGGATTATATGCCTGAGGCACCAGCACCTGGCTTAAGTGTAATTCTGTCCCTCTCTTCCTCTCTCTCTCTCTGTCTCTCTCTCTGTGTCTCTCTCTCCCTTGCACTCTCTCTCTCCCTTTTGCTCTCTCTCTCTCCCTCTCTCTTTCCCTCTCTCTCAGGAATTGGTTGAATGGGTGCTGTGTCTCTCTCTCCCTTGCACTCTCTCTCTCCCTTTTGCTCTCTCTCTCTCCCTCTCTCTTTCCCTCTCTCTCAGGAATTGGTTGAATGGGTGCTGGAGGAGGTGGTCCAGCATCCCCATGTGCCTGGAACCCAAGGTGGCCCTCTCATTCTGGAGGTGGGCTGTGGGTCAGGAGCTGTTTCACTCAGCCTGTTGAACCAGCTTTATGAGGTAAGCCCCTCTGTACCCCGGCTAGACCGTGATGGTTATTCATTGTCCATCCCATGAGTCCTTCCCCACATCCCTCTGCTACACCATTGAAGGAAAGTGGATGAGGAGGTGTCGCCTTGTCCCCATGCCTAGCACAATCCCATGCCTCTGACCCATACCCCCACCTATCTGGCTAGACCCTGGCTATAAGACCATGAAAACACTCCATGTCTACTACCCTTTGCTGCGGAGTTTCATTTCGGTGAGGGGGGGGTGCAGAGGAAAGACCCCAGACCTGATAGCTCCCAAGGGACATTTGTTCTTGTGACAGCCAAGTCATTGCTGTGGATAAGGAGGAAGCCTCCATCAGACTGACCCAGAACAATGCTCAAAGATAGGTAGGCTGTTGAATTATCAAACCCACTCATGTCTGCTTCCTACTCCCAACAAGGAGGTGCAGTGTGGGTGGCCCAGCACTGGGCCTAAGGGATTATAAATGGATGGTGGCAGTCAGGAGCTCATGGCTCCCACCCATCATCCTGGCTGTTCAGGAGGCTGAGGTCTGATGGTCATGACTCAGAGCCAACCCAGGCAGGAAAGTCAGATTCTTATCTCCCATAAAATATCTCCCTCCCCAAACCCACACACAAGCCAGAGGTGGTGCTCTGGTCAAGTGGTAGAGCCTCAGCCTTGAACAAAAGAAGCTCAGAGATAACACCCAGGCCCTGAATTTTAACCCTAGGACCAACACAATCATAAAATAAATTAACAGTATACACCTTTTATCTGACTACCAAGAAATATGGATTCTGTCTTCTTGCTGGTACTTGTAGCCAAAGGTAAGGGGCTCCCCTTGATGTTCCCCTAAACCTCTCCTTCTTTCCTTTATCTGTCCAGGCTTCGGTTGCAGGACAGAATTCGAATCATCCTCCTGGATGTGACCTTAGGTACCCTCTCCCACCCACCTTCCTTGGGGTCAGGATTTTGAATGCACTCCCTGCTGGAAGGATGAGACACCGCAGAGTTGAGGGTAGGTATTCCCAACACTCACACACACCCACCCACCCCCCACACACAAACACCCTTAAGCCAATTCAGACTAACCTATTCCAAAGACACTTTATCTCCTTGGATTGACTGACTTAGGAGAGGATTTTGATCCCCTGTAACTGATTATTTTAACTTGGGCTTGCTAGTTGACAGCTGATAAATAGGAGCAAAAAAAAGCATTTGGTGCCCGTCACCTGGGGCTGAGGCTCATGCCTGTCATCCTGGCTACTCAGGAGGTTGAGATCTGAGGATCATAGTTTGAAGCCAGTCATAAGCTGGAAAGCCCATGAGACTCTACTCTCCATGGAACCACCAAATAGCAAGAAGTGGAGCTGTGGCTCACGTGGTAGAGCACCAGCCTTGAACAATAAAACTCAGAGAGAAAGCTCCCAGATCCTCAGTTCAAGCTCACACAAAGTAATGGCCCCATCTTGTTGCCCACAGATTGCCCGGGCCTTGAGCTCCCTCTCATGGAGTGTGATACAATACTTGTCCCTGGGTGGTATATCAGGGCTGTCAGAAATCCGGTGCTGGAATCCAGGTCTTCCCTTTTGTGTGCTCTCAACCCACACTGAATGGAAGACAGAGTATGACAAGGCCAGCAACCTGCACAGCGGAGACTCTCCAGCTCTGCCTAAATGACCGGAATGGGCTTCTTGGAGGCAGAACTTGAAAAGTGGTTCTTGCTTAACAAGGAGGATCTGACAGGAAGCACAAAGATCAAAGGTGCTGAATATGATGGACAACATGTCCAGCCAGGGATGCTGGTGAGAGACTCAGTATAGATGTGTGAGACTTGGTATAGATATGTGAGATTGTCCCGAGACAGGCCTGAGGGGTCACAAAAAAAAAGCTATCCAAGGCTGGTATTGTGTGTTAGAGGTAGAGTGCTCATCTAGCCTGCAGGAAAGCATGGGTTCTATTCCTAGGTCCTGCATACACAGAAAAGGCTGGAAGTGGCACTGTGGCTCAGGTGAAAGAGCGCTCCCCTGGAGACAAAGAAAGTGGGTGACAGCGCCAGGGCCCCGAGGTCAGGCCCCAGGGCCGACACCATAAAACAGTTCTCCCAGGGACCTTGGTGACAGGTGGTTGACTATGCCCTAAAGCTCTTAGTAGATCAATCCATGCTTTCTGTTTCCATTGACAGAGGGGAGTTGGACACTCCTTCTTCCCTGGGCACCCCTGGATCCAGTTATCAGAAACCTTCCCAAAGTCTTCCACTGGGACATAGAGCAGCTGGCCCCAGAAATCCTCAGATACTGGTTGGGTTGGGCAGGAGGATATAGGGCAGGCCCCAGAACTCCTAGTGGGTCTGATCTGCCCTGGATGACCAGGCAATCTGGAGGAAGCAGATGGGAGCTTAGAGACGGCTAGTGGTGTGGAGGGGGCCCTTTAATTCCCATGGCCCCACCCAGATTCTGAGCCTTCCTTTGCTCTCCCTGATGGAGGTGGAGGGGTGTCTAGGTGGTAGCATCTAGACGAAGACTAGGTGGAAATTCTGAAGGACTAGACACCTTACGCCATGAGCTGGTGTCTCATGCCTGTCATCCCACACCTGCCATCCTGGTCACTTGGGAGGCTGAGATCCAGAGGATCTGTTTTCGAAGCACAGGCAGGAAAGTCCCACAAGAGCTTCATCTCCAATCTCCAACCGGAAGTGGCACTGTGGCTCAAGTGGTAGAGCACTAATCTGGAGGAAAATTAGTCATCAGGGACAGTACCCAAGCCCTGAGTTCAAGCCCCTAAACCAAAAAAAAAAAAAAACCAAGAAAGAAAGAAATACACCCCTTCCTTGCTTGCAATAGATGGTGAAGTAGTGGGGTTGCTGGGATTGGGAGACCAGATGCTGGCCTCACTGTACAGACATTTCTAAGAATTCTCCAGGTTTGCCCCAGTGTGAAGCCATAGCAGGGTGGGCGGTGCCTTACCAAGAACTCCAGAGGTCATGGCCTGTGGCAGGCAGGGGGTGGGTGAAAGGGAGCAGGGGTGGGATGGTAGTGTCAATTATATGCTGTCCATCCATGGAAGAATGGTTTTGGATGCTGGTGACAAAGTCTGAATTGAAGGATTGCCTGTGGTTTGTGGCCTGATGAGTTCGGTTTCCCCTGTGTTTAAGAAGGAGGCTGAAGCCGGTCCCTGCCGGTGGCTTATAACTGTCATCCTTGCTACTCAGGAGGCTGAGATCTGAGGATTGCGGTTCAAAGCCAGCTTGCACAAGAAAATCTGTGAGACTTTATCTCCAGTGAACCACCCGAAAGCCAGAAGTGGTGCTGTACCTCCAGTGGTAGAGCGCCCACCTTCAGCTGAAGAGCTGAGGGACTGCGTGCAGGCCTAGAGTTCAAACCCCATGACCTACAACCAATAATAAGGTAGCTGAGTTTTCTGCATAGTGGTTTGTACAGTTAGGAAATGCCAAGATGTGTTATGAGCCATTCCAGATGTGTGAGATGTCCTGAGATTTGTCTACACTTGGTCTCAGGATGGTAGTGACATCTTGGGGGTGGGATGTTCAGGGTGCTCAGAGACTGTTAAGACCTTGGGTTAACATTTTGCTATCGTGGTCTCAGCACTGATGAGGCTTATCTGCAAGAGTATAGTTGTACATAAATTCCTCAGTCTAAATTTAGCCACTGTTCAAAAATGTTTATATCTTTATCTGTCACCCATCAGAGCTTAAACATGAGTATAAAGTCTAAGGAAAATGATAAGGTAAGAATTTAGCTTTTTTGTATATAATGTAAATAAAAATACAGCATAGAGTAACTCATTGGTCTAAAGTCAACCTATTTTTGTAAAACATTTAAAGCATTTCCTTACAATGTGTATTATTCTCAAGAAGGGAATGGGGAATGTGAGAAGAGGACTAAACAGGTATTGTCTTCAAATATACATACTTTGGATTTACCTCTTTATTTTGTTATAGGCATTTTTGATAAAAAAACTGTTTGAATAATTGATTTCCTGGTCAGGTATTATATATCTTAGTTGCATAAACCAAACTACATTCAGAAAATGGTCTATACTAATTAAGTAAAGGAACCATATTCAATAAATAGCAAAAAGTATATACCTATAGGGTAATATTTTGAAGAGTACATTGGAAATATTCTAATATAATAATTAAGTTGATCAATTTCACATTGACAGTAGTTAACTGGAATAATTTAAATGAACAAAACCTATTTCTCCTTTTACTTTATCAGGGAAATATCTGGGCAAAAAATGGAAATTAACATATGAATCTATAAAAACTGGAATTAATTTTTGCCTTTTTATTAGCAAATATTAATTTCACAAGGTATTTTATTGTGTTATACACATATGTTCATATAATGTAGCTTGCTAAATTTTATTCCTTTTATTAATTTCATTAGCCTATTTTTATAGTTATGTTTTATTATGTCATCATACTAACTTATGAAATATTTGAACATATTTACTCCACAGCATTTCTCTTTATCTCCTCTCTTACTTTTTTCCAAATTTAATCAGTTCTATCTATTACACCTGGGTCATTCATTTTATTTTCTGGGTCTAGAGTCTGCATATGAGAAATCTAGTATTTGTTTTTCACAGAATGGCTTATTGCTTTAATATGAATGTTTCCAGTTCTATTTTCTTGAAGATAATATGATTTCATAATTATGTGTGGCTAAATAGTACATCATTGTGTGTATATACACATATATATATATATATATATATATATATTACAATTTCTTTCTTCAATGAGTGATTAAGGAACATGTAGGTTAATTCTGTAGTTATTTATTTTTTATGTGGGAGGAGGAAGGATGTAAATAATGATGCTTGGAATGAGAAACATGCTCTTTAGGCAGGCACTCTAATATTTGAAACATTCTCTCAGCTGCTCTTTCATCAGTATTTCAATAGTGTATTAAATTTAAAAAATAAAATTTAATTACTTTTGCGAAGGTGTTTTTTCAGTATCATATTATTTTTTATTACAGTGTTATGTTTACTATGTCATGTGAGGATGAAAATCTAGGCATGTTTGTATATGTAGCTGACTCGAAGGAAACAATGTATACGAGATACAGGATTCAAATAAATGTTTGAGACCTGTAAGTTGCTAAATTGATGTAGATGTCCAGTTTGTGGTGTGTGATTTCAAGATCATATTTTGGTAGGTTTCATACCAAGTAAGTAGGTGTTTCTAATCCAAAATTGTAAGGAATAAAATAATCATTGTCTTGGTACTCCAGACATTGTAATAAGTGGAAAAAATGATTGAAAGTATGATGGATCAGTAATAAGCCTTTAGACACACTACATTTTCCCCAAAATCTTCAGATGTACTCTTTGGACATTAATTACAAATATATTTATAAACATATAGATATAATATGATCTTATATATAAATATATGTATATATTATAAATATATCATATATATATATTAAATGTATATCATAAATATTGATTTATATTTAAATGTAATTAATCTCATCATTTATACATATATATACATACATATATATATACATACTTTTTTTTGGTCAGTCTTGGGACTTGAACTCTGGGCTTGGGTGCTGTCTCTGTGCTCTTCAGCTCAAGGCAAGAGCTCTACCACTTGAGACATAGCTCCACTTCCAGTTTTCTGGTGGTTTATTGGAGATAAGAATCTTATGGAATTTCCTGCCTGGGCTGGCATTGAACTGTGACCCTCAGATCTCAGCCTCCTGAGTAGCTAGGATTATAGGCATGAGCCACGGGCTACCGGCTATATTTACATCTGAGATTTGTTAGTGGGACAAAGGGTACAGTAACTATTGTTCTTATTGTGAAATGACTTCACACTGACAGGTATAATTATAAGAAAAACGATAAATATTCACAGTGGCACAAAAATCCCTTAGCTGCCTAGCAAGACAGCATGTTTTTCCAGACACTGCATGTGGTGTGAGCGGTTTGCAGCCCAAGCGACTGTAGAAGATATTGGACTCTAAACAAAACTGACAATTGCATGAACCCAGTCCTCTACGACAGATTTAGCCAGGCCTATCTTTGAGATTCTTGTTAGGGACATGATGAAAAATTTATAGTTTAGTTGTAATTACAGAACTCTTTTACACATGTCACTCAGCCATTAACTATATTTAACATATTTCCTTTTGCTCTAACTTATATTTTCATGGCTAAGGAAACTGCTTTTTGTTTGTGAAAACTTGGATGTTCACAACATAGACATGGGTTTTTAATCCTTTTGCATAGAGTTCTATGAGATGAGCTTCTCTTTGCCATATCATCGGAATAAACTTACTCTGATTCAAACTTGGACCACAGCTACCTTGTTCTCTCTCCTAGAAAACCATCTGTATAGACTTCTTTATGTGTAAACAGACCCTCATTTACTTACAAAAGTCTGTCAGTGAGTCAAACCTAACTCACACAAGTGAGGTGAATTCCTCTCTCATGCTTCCTTTACATTAAAAATGGTAAGAACTGTTCAGCAATGCACATACTTTTTAATGTGAAGTGTGACTACTATTTTCCATAATGTGAATCAAGCAGAGGAATCAGTTTAAGATGTGAAAGAGACTTACAAAGAGTCTTGGACCTTGAACATTTCCCTGGGTATGAATTTTTGGAGAAATATCCCTTTTCAAAGACAAAGGACTCAGTTTTTTTTATATTGTGCTGGTACTGGGATTTGAACTCTTGGCCTTGAGCTCTATCTGGGCTTTAATTCTCAATGTTTGCTCTATACCACCTGAGCCACACCTTCACTTCTTCCTTTTACCACAAGTGGAGAAAAGAATGTCTTAGGTTTATCTACTTAAAATAGCTTGGAATTGCAATTGTCAAATTTGAACCTACTGTGTATCTAGGTGTAAGCCACTGGTGCTGTGCTAGAACTCACTTCTTAAGAATAAATAATCACAAAAAGAGGAGAAATAAATATTTGTTCAATTATTTATGTGTTGTCTGATAAACCAAATCACTTGCTACTGGAAAAGAAAAAGAGAGAAGATAGAGATTAATATGGAGGAAAGAGAGACAAAGAAAGAAGGGATGGAAGGGTAAATGAGTGGAGGGGAATTAAGAGGAGGATATGAGAGAAGAGGGCAGCTGAGTAGAATTGTCTACTGCTCACTAAGGTATTGTTGGACAATCAGTACCTTTGCATTTATGTAGCCAAACCTTTATATTTTTGGTAGTAAGCTGAGATATAAGATACCAATTTACAGGTAGTAACCTGTTAGTGTGCTTCCTCCTGCACCAAGGAAGCCACAGTTCGGTTACTGTTACAGAGAAGGCAAGAGTAAGCAGTTTAAGTTATACTGAGAAACAATAATTGACATGCCAGGAATGCTCCCTTGTATGGTGAAGTCAAGCATCACTCTTGTTCCCTGCTCCAGTCTTCCTCTCAACAAGAATAGCAGAAACAGAAGAGGAAGGAGATATCTGAATAATGATCATCTCTCTGTTTACCCTCATCCCTTGGCCTCTCAAACAATAAAGCCAAAGGAGACTTAACCTGAACTAGTGGGGAAAATGGGGGGGAAAGTTCAGTCTAACATATTGTGAAACTTTTAAAATAATTGGGGCAGCATTTCAAATACTGAAATAAAACTTTTTAAATTATTAATAAAAAGTTACTCGAAATTTATTGAAAATTTAGGGCTCACTACATAGTGGAATCTGCATAATTAAAACTGACTCATGCTCCTATCATCAGAAATTGAAGATCTTCCTTAAACATAGACTGCTGAAGTGATAAGCATGGAAATTCATGATGGATAGCATAATGCTAAGAGCATGGAAATTATTACCTTTCCATCTTCAGTGTGTAGAGAAGAAAAAACTCTATAGGATGGCTCTGAAGGTGCAATTCTAAATTTAGGACAGAAGGTGAATAGTAAAAGAGACCTATCTCAGCCATTCAGAGATTAGAAATGTGGAGAAATATACTCATTTATGTGGTCAAACATGGAAGAGAGGATGTGGCAAGCCCATAGCCAAATGCCAATGGTAGAGATATTTAACAAAATACCATGAAGTTGAAACAAGTCTTAAAAGGGGATCTTGGTTTAAAGGGAGTAGAGAAGAAGGCTGGAGAATGAAATGGTGGACTAATACAGTCATAACACTCAATGTACATATGTGAGACTATAAGTAGGAAATTTGAAGGGATAGGTGGGTTTGGGGTAAGGGAAGGAAGAAAAATGGAAAATTTGACAATGATCCAGATGCACTGAACATTGAAATGCACATACACTCTATTCAACACTGACATGAGGAAGTGAAACCCCTTTGCACAACTTGCTACAGATAAAATTTTTTGAAGTTTTAATATTAAGAGACCAGAAGCATAAACCTTTAGAGATAAATAAGAGGATAGTATTGACATATTGTTGAGGCTTGTATTCCTTTCAATATACAAAATTTAATAAGTATCAAGTCTGCTGCAAATTGCTTAAACCGTAGAGAATCAAATTCCAATATTCCTTCACTTCCAATAAAAATAAATCTTATAGACCTTTAGGTTTCTCAGTTGTTTCTAAATATCTTAATGTTATGCATTGGAACTAATTTCATTCTATATTTAAGTTTAAATTTTAAATACTAAATGCTTTTAAAATCTTCTTACTTGTGCACAGGTATGGATAGATAACTGATGTGGGCAGAATCAGAATTATTCAGAAGGTTGCAAATGGATGCTTACCTAGTTTTCTCTCTGCTGGGTCATAGAATACAGACTGTCCTAATTGGAAAAAGTTAGCCTTCCCAGATTTTCTACATATAAACACTCCATCAACATTTTGTTATTAGAGGATTATTCAAGATTAGCTATATGTTGATTGATAATGACAGAGCATGACAGAAAGGAGAGGGAAAACCATCTACACTTCAGTGAGGTTCTGACTTGTGCTTCACAAAGTGTTATGAAAGCTCTCCATGAGAAATCTAGCAGCTGAATTTCTAAAAAGTCCTTGGGTTGTTACACTTTCTGATAATGTCTCAATTCAAGTACTTCTCCTTGGAGTTCCATACTATTCAATGATGCTTTATTAGCTCCTTGTTACAATTTGCAGACCGGTCTTGGTGAAGAAATTTGTGCTTTTCAAAATTGCTGTCCCAATTCCATTCACAAACTGCAGACAAAATTTATCTGAAAAAAATTGTATCTGTTCATAGTGAATATAATTTTATGTTTCATTACAAACAGAGAATGTAGTAAAAATTTTCATAGCAATTACTCTGCACTAGCTTGTGGGCAGATTCTAAAGTAAATAATATACTGTGTTCATGTAGAGAATTTGAGTATCCAAAGTGTTCATAGCCTCTGGTCCTAAAACCAATACCTTACTGATATTGAGTGACAAATACAAATTTCTATAAGTACAGAAGTTTTCCTTGTATCTTTTTAATATATAATTTATTGTAAATATACTGTACATAGGGGTTACAATTACCTAAGTAAGGTAATGAGTACATTTCTTCTTGAGCATTGTTACCCCATCATTTGTTTTTCCTCTACCATAGTTTTCCTTCACACATCCCCAACTTCCCCATTCACCCCCACTCTGATAGACTGTCTTGTACATCTCATTGTTAAAATGGGTCAACCTGTATCCTTTCCTTGTATCTTAAATGAAGAAGTGCTGGCTTGATTTTTGCTGATCCTACTTGTGTTGACACACCTAAAATCACTTGCCAAGGCCAAGAGCACATAAATGAAACGCCAGCATTTTTTTCACTTGGTATAATTGTGTTCTACACATTTGTTGACAGGTTACAAATTATTCTCAAACTTTAAAACATTAAAAATATTTTCTTTTTTCTTATTTTCTTGGCCAGGAAATCAGCAAGACCTCCGTCAGCATTTCTCACATAGGAATTTTCACATGGGTTGGTTAAATGTATATGTAGAATCCAGTGTTCTGAGGATTCACTCATCTGCTTAGGAATTGATGCTGTTGAAAAGGAGTTCAAGTAAGGATGCCATTTAAAGCTTTATAACTTTATTCTTGACCAGGGTATTCTCCTCATGCTTTGATTGTTGAGAGTGTCTACAAGAGCAAGCATTCTGTAGGGAGCAAGGAAACACCATATGACCTTTACTTACTGAGATTTCTGAGTGATTTGCTATCACTTGTACCGCATTTTGCAAATCGAATCTGTCAAAAACTACCAATTTTAAGAGATAAGAGGAGTGGTAAAAGAATTCTTAGAGACAAATACATCTTCAACATATTTGGTTCCAAGCATTCCATCCAAGGCATATTCAACAACTAGTGAAACTTGTGTTGTCTGTAACTATGTGTCTTTCTCCACGTGTGCATGTATACATGTATATATGTATGCTTGTACTTGTGTGTATAGTAACATACATTTGTACATATATAAGGGTATAAAAACATATATATGCAAATATAAATAAATATACAGATATAAATATGTGTGTGTATATATATATATATATATATATATATATATATATATATATATATATATCAGTTGTTCAGTGACTTAACCTATACTTCCAGCACATTGTCATTCTCACAAAGTGTACATGATAAATTGCTCCTAGGATCTGTGCTCTATGATGGGCATCCTTTGTACTCACTTCTCACATTCCTTTGTTTTTCATCCCTATGAGCAACTTCGGTCTACTTTCTATAGGATAGCTTTGTTTTCATTATATGTAGTAACTAACTGATAATAAAAGAAAAAGGTTGTTTGTAAAAGAAAAAGAACTTTTTGGGGTCCAGTTGTGGGGCCTGAACTCTGGGCCTGGGCGCTGTCCCTCAGCTCTTCAGCTCAAGGCTAGCACTCTACCAATTGAGCCCCAGTGCCACTTCCGGCTTTTTTTCTTTTTGCTTATGTGGTGCTGAGGAAACGAACCCAGGGCCTCAGACATGCAAGGCAAGCGCTCTACCACTGAGCCACCATCCCAGCCCCAAGAAAAAGAACTTTTAGGTCACAGGTCAGAGTATCTTATCCATCCCAACAATTTTTATGAGATAAACTTTATAATAGTAATAAAATGAAAAGGAATTCCTAGATTTGCTGTTTTGCCATTTTGAATGGCAAAGAATAATATCATGTAACTGTTATAACTCTTAAAGAATGCAAGGGTAACTGATGGTCGCTATCATGTTCCCACAAAACCAGTGGATCCTGAAGGAATAGTAGATCAGCGAAATTCTAAGTAGCAGACATGGACCATGAAAGAGAAAGAGAGGAAATGGGAGAGATTGAAAGAGAGAGAAATATCATAATACTGGAAGTGCATAACAGATAAACAAGAGCTGTATGAGAATATTCATACTGCTATCTTTAGACTCTACATGTACATTTGAAGGCATTTGATGTATGATAACCCATCAACATGAAATATAAAGTTATTTTGATAAAAATAAAAATAACTCAGGAGAAATTATAAATGCAAAAACAATTTTCACAGAAGCAAACTCTCAGAGATATTTCATGACTTTGAAAAGGATAAAGTGGCTGAAGTTAGTATAAATTTAGAAGTACAATTCACAAAAATATAAAAATATATTTATATATTTCCTTATATAACCCAAAGCAGAAAGCAAATGTTGTTTAGATGGTTTTTTTTAAAACACAGTCTCTCAGGTGCTGGGAAGGTGGCTCAGTGGTAGAGTGCTTGCCTTGCATGCATGAGGCCCAGGGTTTGATTCCTCAGCACCCATAAGCAAAAAAGATGGAAGTGGTGCAATGGTTCAAGTGGAAGCGCTAGCCTTGAGCTGAGTGACAGCACCCAGGCCCCAGAGTTCATGCCCCATCACCAACAAAATCAAAATACAAAACAAAACAAAACACAGTCTGTCACGTTTTGTTGCCTCAACTCTGTAATACCACTGCTTCAGCCTAGGGCTAAGATATTAGGTGTGGACATTTATCAACACTCCTGATTCAGACTCTATTTGATAATTTTTTTAGGTACTTTCTCAACCTTCTTTTTTTAAATTAAATTTTATTTTATTTTGTTTGTGAACAGACTGTACAGAGAAGTTACAATTACGTGGGCAGGATAATGCGTACATTTCTTACCAAGCATTGCAGCCTCCTCCTTTGTTTGCCCTTCACATCCCTTTCCCAGTTTCTCCCCTCCCCCCAATCCCAATCCTTCTCCTCCCCCCCCCCCGCACCGACGTTGTAAAGCTAGTTTTGGACATGACAACTTGTACTTCTCATTGTTGCAACAGGTCCACCTGTATCCTTAAACAACTGGTTTTTCCCCATCTCCTCCACAAGTTATACTGACATCAAATATAGTGAAAGCAGGGGTTATACTGTGGGGGAGGGATATACAAAGCAACAAAGAGATAATCTTATAAATGCATTAGAAACACATGCATGAAAGAAAAAAACATTAAAATACACATCTAAGGGTTCATTTTCCTGACATGACATTATCTGACCGTTTCCGCTTGACTCATACATATACTAGATATTACAAATAAGGGAAACCATGGGACCTATGTTTCTTTGGGCCTGGCTTACTTCACTTAATATAATTTTGTCCAAGCCTTTCCATTTCCTAACAAATTAGGCAAACTCACCCTTTCTGATGGAGGCATAGAATTCCATTGTGTATATATACCACATTTTCTTTTTTTTTTTTAATTGTATTTTATTTTATTTGAGAACATACTGTACAGAGGGGCTACAATTACATGGGCAGGATAATGCATACATTTCTTACCAAGCATTGCAGCCTCCTCCTTTGTTTACACTTCACTTCCCTTCCCCGCCTCCCCCCTCCCCCCACCAAATTTTACCCCCCTCCCCCCACCCAATTATACCCCCCTCCCCCGCACACACCAACATTGTAAAGCTGGTTTTGACATGACATTTTGTACTTCTCATTGTTGCAACAGGTCCACCTGAATCCTTAAACGACTTGTTTGTCCCCATCTCCTCCACATGTTATACTGACATCAAATATAGTGAAAGCGGGGGTTACACTGTGGGGGAGGGACATACAAAGCAACAAAGAAATAATCTTATAAATGCGTTAGAAACACATGCATGAAAGAAACGAAAACATTAAAATACATATTTAAGGGTTCATTTTCCTAACATCACATTATCTGACCTTTTCCACTTGACTCATACCTATACTAGATATTGTAAATAAGGGAAACCATGGGACCTATGCTTCTTTGGGCCTGGCTTACTTCACTTAATATAATTTTTGCCAAACCTTTCCATTTCCTAACAAATGGGGAAATGTCATTCTTTCTGATGGAGGCATAGAATTCCATTGTGTATATATACCACATTTTCTTGATCCATTCATCTACTGAGGGGCATCTGGGTTGGTTCCATATCTTAGCTATGGTAAATAATGCTGCAATAAACATAGTTGTGCTGGTAGCTTTAGTGTGGTCTTGTTTGTAAACATTTGGGTAAATGCCCAAAAGTGGGATTGCTGGATCATAGGGGAGATCTATGTGAAGTCTTTTGAGGAACCTCCATACTGCTTTCCAAAGTGGTTGAACAAGTTTACATTCCCACCAACAATGAAGTAAGGTTCCTTTCTGTCCACATCCCCTCCAGCATCTGTTGTTGTTAGAGTTCTTGATTTTTGCTGTTCTAACTGGAGTGAGGTGATATCTCAATGTTGTTTTGATTTGCATTTCTTTTATGGCTAGGGATGTTGAACATTTCTTCATGTGTCTATTGGCCATCCTTCTTTCTTCTTCAGAGAAGCTTCTCTTTAAGTCTTTCGCCCACTTATTTATTGGGCAGTTGTTTCTTTGAGGATTTGTTGTTGGGTGGTTTAATTTTTTGAGTTCCAAGTATATTTTAGATATAATACATATTTTGTTCTTAATTTTCCTCTTTGTAAATTAACATGCACCTATAAAAATTGGTTTGGCCATCCAAGTAACCTTCTCAAAGTACCTCCTAATGATGACTTACAAAAGGTTGTACAAGGGCTGGGAAGGTGACTCAGTGGTAGAACGTTTGCCTTGCATGCCTGAGGCCCTGGGTTCGATTCCTCAGCACCACATAAGCAAAAAGAAAAAAGCCAGAAGTGGCGCTGGGTCTCAAGTGGCAGAGCACTAGCCTTGAGCTGAAAAGTTGAGGGACAGGGCCCAGGCCCAGAGTTCAGGCCCCATGACTGGATACCCCCCACAAATAAAAAGTTGTACTATATGTCAACAAGTAAAACAATGTTACAAATAAAGAAAACCAATAATTAAATATTAATTAATAAAATTAAAAACATGTGTTTTAACTATTTGAAATATGCTACATATTCGGTTTTACTATTTTCTCATAATCATGTACATTTAACACTGACTAAGGTTGTGAAGTTCAACAAGAGTTTTATAGAATATGAGCAGTCTTTAAAGTTACCCACTAAGATTACTATTTATGGCATATCTTATTATTTGTTTATGGCTTATATCATCACTTTTCCTCATTAACATATAAACTAAGGAAGCCCTAAAGTTTTAACAGAAACTGTGTAGTAAACAAAGTGTGAACTCTTTATTCTGCTTCTTTACACAAAAACTTTGTGACTTCTCATTAATAAAATTTCCCTAAACTCTGAAATGCACATACTTAGTAGTATATGTCTGTTACTATAAATCTTAAATACTTTATAGAAAAGTTTTATACCTGCCCAACAGTCCTAATTTTGGCATATATAAACAAATTCCCAAAATTAAATATATTTAAAACATTAAAACTTTTAACAAACCTTAACACTTGCTGCAGTGTTCATTATGACAGGTGCCTTGTACAGAATAGTTGAATTCCTCCTCCTATACATTTCTTGAATAACAAACATCTGGAATTATTTTGTTTTTGACATGTCAATTTGACTTTATTCGTAAATGTGTGCTTATGTAAGAAATGTATGGTTCTACAACTGCCCAAGAAATAAGTTGGCTAAAGACTTAAAGAGAAACTTCTCTGAAGAAGAAAGAATCCTTCTTTCCAATAGACACATGAAGAAATGCTCAACCTCCCTAGTCATAAAAGAAACGCAAATCAAAACAACATTAAGGTACCACCTCACCCCAGTTAGAATGGCAAAAATCAAGAACTCTAATATCTAATAACAACAGATGCTGGAGGGGATGTGGACAGACGGGAACCTTACTTCATTGTTGCTGGGAGTGTAAACTTGTTCAACCACTTTGGAAAGCAGTATGGAGGTTCCTCAAAATACTTCACATAGAGCTCCCCTATGACCCAGCAATCCCACTTTTGGTCATTTACCCAAATGCTTACAAACAAGACCACACTAAAGCTACCAGCACAACTATGTTTATTGCAGCATTATTTACCATAGCTAAGATATGGAACCAGTGCCCCTCAGTAGATGAATGGATCAAGAAAATGTGGTATATATACACAATGGAATTCTGTGCCTCCATCAGAAAGAATGACATTTCCCCATTTGTTAGGAAATGGAAAAACTTGGAAAAAATTATATTAAGTGAAGTAAGCCAGGCCCAAAGAAACATAGGTCCCATGGTTTCCCTTATTTGCAATATATAGTATATGTATAAGTCAAGCAAAAAAGATTCAGATAATGTGATGTTAAGAAAATGAACCCTTAGATATGCATTTAAATGTTTTTTTTCTTTCATGCATTTGTTTCTAACGCATTTATAAGATTATTTCTTTGTTGCTTTGTATGTCCCTCCCCCACAGTATAACCCCTGCTTTCACTATATTTGATGTCGGTATAATCTGTGGAGGAGATGGGGAAAAAGAAGTCGTTTAAGGATACAGGTGGACCCGTTGCAACAATGAGAAGTACAAGTTGTCATGTCGAAAACGAACTTTACAACTTTGGTGGGGTGGGGGGAGGAGGAGCCGGGGGAGGAGGCTGGGAAGAGATGTGAAGAGTAAACAAAGGAAGAGGCTGCAATGCTTGATAAGAAATGTACTCATTATCTTGCCCATGTAATTGTAACCCCTCTGTACAGTATGTTCACAGAAAATAAAAAGAAAAAGAAAAAAAAGAAAAAAAGAAATATATGGTTGTAAAATTTCACGACAATTCTTTTGAACTTCCTTTTTTTTAATTGTGCAGTTTAAAAAAATCAATTGCACTTTAGATATAAAAAATATTCTGTGCTCAATTCAGCATCACATACTCTAACATTGGAATGATACAGAGAAGATTAGCATGGCACCTGCACAAGGATGACATGCAAATTCGTGGAGTGTTCCAGATTTTTACAACAGAAGCTGGAGGGGATGTGGCCACAAGGGAACCATACAGCATTGTTGGTGGGAATGTAAATGTGTTCAACCACTTTGGAAAGCATTATGGAGGTTCCTCAAAAGATTCCCCATAAAGCTCCCCTTTGACCCAGCAATCCCACTTTTGGGGATTTACCTAAATGACCACAAACAAGACCATACTAAAACTACTATCACAACTATGTTTATTGCAGCATTATTTATGATAGCTAAGATATGGAACCAACTTAGATGTCCCTTCTAGATGAATGGATCAAGAATATGTGGTATATATACACAATGGAATTCTATGCCTCCATCAGAAAGAATGACATTGCCCCATTTGTTAGGAAATGGAAAGACTTGTAAAAAATTATATTAAGTGAAGTCAGCCAGGCCCAAAGAAAATTGCCAGTGGGTTTACAAAGTTGTGTTTAATACCACTTCTATGATGGCTTAATGCTTTGTAAACAGAAGTCATTAGAGAAATGCAATTCAAAATTACTATGATACTACTTCATAACTATTATAACCCTCATCAAAAAAAATCAAAAGAACCAGGTGTGGTGGTAAAGGCTTGTAATTCGAAGCGTTTAGGAGGTAGGAGTAAAAGGATTTGGGTCTGAGGTCATCTTGGGTCCTGCACACAGTAAAAACCTGCCCTTTTAAAAAACTCAAAAGGTAATAATGTTGGCTGATGAGAGTGTGGAGAAAGGGAAACTTTCTACACTCTTGGTCAAAATACAGGTTAGTATTCTCCTTGTAGAAAATAGTATGCAGTTTTCTAAAGAAATCCAAAGTTGAAATATCATCTGATCCACCAATCATGTGATTATTTCTCTCTGAGTAACTTGTATATATATCTGTATTTCATTGTTATTCATATTATTCACAAAAGCCAAGATAATAAACTGTGGTGCATGCACAAATATATTTTTATGTTTCATCCTTAAAACGAGACTTCTCCCATTATCCACAACCTATAATGACCTGAATGATGTATTCTAAATGAGGAAAAATGTTGTCTTCTGATTTTTGTAAACACACACACACACACACACACACACACATCTCTCAAACATTAAGAGAGAATTTTTTAAAGTAGAATTGCTGGGGCATTTAGGTCATAATGTAGAAAATAGTGGAGATACAGGATGAACCGCTATAGATTTGTAATTTACAACATGAGGATACAGGGGACAACACTGGCCTTACATAGGAATGAAGCTAAATAAGTAGGAGTTGTTATTCCTTATAGGGGTTGCTCTTTTGGGTGTTCTTCCTCCAGTAATGAATAAGAGAAACATAATTCTTTAAATATACCTGCCTGTTTGCAGAAATAATAACAAACAATACAGCAATAATTTTGTATGCTCAACATAGGACAAAATGTCAAATTAAAATACATGAGATTATCCTTGGTGTAAACTAATTATTACAAATAAGGGAAACTCTGGGACCTATATTTTTTTAAGTCTGGCTTACTTAATATAATTTTTTTCCAAGAACTTCCATTTCCTTACAAATGAGGTGGTATCATTCTTTCTGATGAAAGCATAGTATTCCGTGTGTGTGTGTGTGTGTGTGTGTGTGTGTGTGTGTGTGTGTGTGTGTGTGTGTGTGTGTGTGTGATTTTCTTGATCCATTCATCTACTGAGGGGCCTCTAGATTGATTCCATATCTTATCTATGGTAAATAATACTGTGATAAACATAATTGTGTTGGTAGCTTTACTGTGGCATTGCTTGTGGCCACTGGTTAAATGCCCAGAAGTGAGATTACTGGTTAATAGAGGAGCATTATTGTGCACATCAAGGATAATCTTAGTAGATGAGCAGAATAGCCCTCTAGCTATGTACATATGACCGTATAAGATGATTCCAAGTGAAATGAACTCCAAGACATGTTTTTTGTTGTTGTTGTTCTTAATGTACTGCATGATTTCTTTTTATCCTTTTGTGTTTTCCCCACCTATAGTTTATCCCCTGTAGTCGCTGTATTTGGTTTTGATTAACATTTGATTAATATTTAATATTTAGTCACTGTATTTGATTTTGAATAACCCTGGTTATTGTAAATATGTTGATATGAACTAGGTTAGGGAAAGGGAAAAATGGTGAGACAAAGGACAAGGGGGAGAAGACAATATGTTGGAAATAATCTTGGAGGGGCTGTTGGGAGGGAAGAAGGAGAAAAATGGGGGAAGGGATAACAAATTAGAAAAGAAATAAATTCATTACCTTATTTAGGTAACTATAATCCCTCTGTACATTACCTTGACAGTAAAATTTAAATAAACAAAATAAAATAAAGAATGGATGAGAAGGGGAAACAAAGGAGGAGGCAACAATGCTTGATAAGAAATTTATTCATTATCTTGCCCCTGTAATTGTAATCCCTCTGTACGGTATTTTCACAATAAAAATAAACTAAAATAAAATACATGAGAGCAGCAATACAGGATATGGGACTGGGGAAAATACTATACTAAGAGTAGAACAGATGTGGAGAGCAGAAATTTTACTTTAACATAGGAAGTAATTAACTAGCATACAGATTTTCAGCCTCATGTCAGTAGCTAATCAGCAAACCAATAGAGATAAAATAGAAAACTAAACAATAAAGATGAAGACACAACTTGGACCAAAAATAACAAATGACACAATTAGGAAACAAATAACAAGCTGGTAAGTTTAAAAATATTAACTATAATTCTATTAACAGTTGTTTACATCACAATTTGTTAGAACTGTAATTCAAATCACAGTTTAGTACTATATCATTTTAATAAGTTACTTATTATTGATTTCTTAATGTTGAATCCTTAATATATAATTTTACTTTTAGCAGCTATAGAAGAAAGTGAATCTAATTTTAATAATACAGTTCATGAATTGTAAAATTGAGAAGCATTGGAATTTAAACAAATAATATATCATTACTTTTTAATTCTGTGAATTAATGTAATAATTCTAAGTGTATTCTACAATTAGCACTCATCTTAACATCAAATAATAAATTATTGCAAATTACTTTTGGTATTAAGTGGAAGGGTTCAGCACTGTGGTAAAATTCACACCACACAGTACAAGAGAGTATGACTCCTCTCATCTAGCATAAACTGTGGAAATTTGATTTCTACATGCACGTTAAATTCCTGTCTAGGTAACGTCTATAAAATTATATACAATTATATACACGAGGAGTATTTCAGATGATACATAAAAGTCATATACATTAATTATTTTTCTGCACCAAATAAATATCTATAGAGAGACTGCATTTCTGAGTAGATGATGGTTTATGTGTGCCAGATTATTCATATTAAGGCTTATTTTATATTTTTGACATTGTTTCTACAGTTGGATTTAATTTTTCATAAGGGGTTAAGTGTATTATATTGGATATATGAAAGTAAATGGAATCTTTATTCTATTAATCCTTTGCCACTTGTCTAATCCCAATATAAATTATCCATGTGTTTAAAGTAATGAAAATAACAATAGATTTTTTGTTAAAATAACAATAGATATAAGCACAATAAATCATTCTGTAGTAGACAAGTATTTTCACCTTTATTTTGATAGTTGGTCCTCTTTTACACTACAGAATATTCTTGGGAAAAAGTGCTCCAGGCTGACCACAACTGCAGAATATTATGGTTTGATCTATAATAAGATAAGGAAGGAAGGGGAACCTTTCTTCCAAAAGTCTGCTCCCAGGAATGTGATCAGTTGTATGGTGGTGACTTGGAGATGAACATTTCCAATGAACAGTCATCTTAACAAGCCATCTTGATATAACATTTCTGTAATTGGTTATAGAGGATTTTTTATGGCTTTGCAAGGATGCCAGATTGCCTCATTTTGAGACAATTTAAACAGGAATTTAGTCACCTGTTCTTTGTATCTTTAGGAGAAAAACCCATTGACTCTAAGCCAGGGGATCACAAAGGCTCAGAAAAGCTACTACCTTCAATAGTGATCCTAGACTTCTAAAAACAAAACAAAACAAAACAAAACAAACAAAAAACACTCCAGTAAGCACAGCCAGTCAGGGCTGCTATCACAGACTACATGCAGTCAGGCCAGAAACAGAAGTTGAGAGTCATTTAGTTGATAATATATTTTTTATGAGACAGACTCAAATGAGACTCCAGAGAGAGGGTCAGAAAGACTGAGGAGAGGGACTAAAATTGATCACACGAAGATTGGAAAGTAGAATTGCTTGTAGAACAAATAAATCATAGAAAGCCTGTGCATGTAAGAACAAGACAGCAGACCAAATTCCAGAAATGCACATTATCTTAGAGGTCAACTTAATGAATTATCAATGGAAATCTTTGAAATCTTAAATATTTGACCACATGTGGGAGAAGGACAATTGCTGAAGAGAAAGAAAATATCATCAGTCTGTTAGGAGGTCGAGTATCACATTAGGAATTAATAAAGCACAGATTTGTAATAAAAAGAGAAAACAATTATTCCAACTGAGGGGTTCATTTGTTTTGATGTAACAGTTCTTGATTTAGGTGCTAGAAATTAACATACAATTGATCCAGTCCCACAGCTGAGTTGATATTGACTGCAGTATTCCTACATAAAGGGAAAGAGAAACTTTACAAATATCTGATGAAATGAGTTGAGGATGAAGTGTTCTAATAGTGATATCTGAGGTTTAGACACAGGTGAAGAGGTGGATTTTCTTTTCTAAAATTCCCCCATTTTTATCCTGGTGCCAGTGGCTCACAACTGTAATCCTAGCTACTCAGGAAGCTGAGGACTGTGGTTCAAAGCCCCCTGGGCAGGAAAGTCCCTGAGACTCATATCTCCATTTAACCACAGGAAAACCAGAAGTTGCACTGTGGCTCAAGAGGTAGAGAACTCACCTTGAGTTGAAGAGCTCAGGGACAGTGCCCAAGCCCAGACTTCAAGCCCTTCAGACTAACAACAAAAAAATCTCCCTTTTCTTGGACTGCCTACCTCTTTTCCTAACATTCAACAAAGAAGCCTTTTTATCACCCACAACATTTAAGTCCTATCCTAGCTACTGCAAATAGAATGACTTGGTTTCTCATGTCAAAAGTTCATATTTGAAGAAACAAATAACAGCAGTGGTAACGTTTTGCAAGTCCTTGAACTCTGGGCCTGTGTTATGCAGGTAGCTTTCATGTGAGATTGTTTGTTATTTATTGAATTACTGCCGATGAGGGGAATTACTGGGTCTTAAGGGAGATCTATATTTAGTCTTTTCAGGAAACTCTGTATTGCATTCCACAGTGGATGAACAAGTGTAATTTCCCACCAACAGTGTAATAGAGTTCCCAATTGGCTACATCCATGTCAACATTTGCTATTGTTAGCTTTCTTGATAATGGCCATTCTAACTGGGACGAGATAGAATCAGTCTTGTTTATTTGTAGATTTGTAGGCACCTTCTAGCTACCATAAATGAATGAATCTATGAAACTTATATTGCTCTGAGTCTGCATTCCGTTCTTTTTGCTCTTAGTATAATTTTACCAAGCCTTTCATTTTCCTTAAGACTGGTGAAAAGTCATCCTTTCTGATGGGTGAATAGAATTCCTCTCTCTCTCTCTCTCTCTCTCTCTCTCTCTCTCTCTCTCTCTCTCTCTCTCTCTCTCTCTCTCTCTCTCTCTCTCTCTCTCTCTCTCTCTCTGTGTGTGTGTGTAAGACCACTATAGGCCCATGAGTTCATTTCTAAGCCTTCTGTTTCATCTGTAATTTTGTAATTCCGTATTAAATTTGGATTGCTTTCTTTATTGTATTGAAGTATATAGTTGGGATTTTGATGAGTATTGCATTGTCAATTGTTTGGGGGTAGTATTGCAGTTTCTTCATGTAAATTCTTCCAACCAGGAGCATTAAAAGATTTTCCATTTCCTTGAGTCTCCTTCAATTTCCCTTTTTAGATTTTTAAAGTTTTCACAGTAGAGGTCCTTCACATTTTTAATTAAATTAATTAATTCCTGTTGTTGTTTTGTTTAGTTTAGATTTGATTTGATTTTGAAACTAATACATATGAGGTTGTTTTTTGGATTTCAGCCTGGATCTTCCCATTGTTGGTAACACAGAAAAACTACTGACTCTTGTGGTTTTATACCCTGATGCTTTGCTGAAGGCTAGTGTCACCTTTAGTAACTTGGAGGAAGAAGCTATAGAGTCCTTTAAATACAGGAATATTTCATCTGTAAAAAAGGGATAGTTTTACTTCTGCCCTATTTGGATCCCCTTTATGTTTTTCTCTTGCCTATTGCTCTTGCTAGAAAGTCCACTACCATATTGAAGAGTAGTGCAGAGAGTGGACATCCTTGTCTCATTCCTGATGTTAATGTCTCCGTGCTTCCACGGTTAGGTAAATGCTAATTATCTCTGTCATATGTGTGTGTGTGTGTGTGTGTGTGTGTGTGTGTGTGATATGTGTTTCATATATATATGTGTGTGTGTGTGTGTGTGTCATATGTGTGTGTGTGTGAGTGTGTGTGTGTATTATATTGAGGAATGTTCCATGCATTCCTAGCTTCTCAGACCTTTTAATCATAAAGGGGTATTGGAGCTTGTTAAAAGCTATTACTACATCCCTATAGACGATCATGTGTTTCTTGTCCCTGCTTCTGCTGATGGTTTGTATTATGATTATTGACAAGAATATTCAATCCAATTGTATCCTAGGGTGAATCCTATTTGATCATACAATATTATTTTTTGTTAGTTGCTGAAATTAGTTGGTGAGAATTTTATTAAGAAGTTCTGCATAATTGCTTATCAAAGAGTTGGGTTCATAGTTCTCTTTCTTTGGTGAGTCCCTATGTGATTTGAGGAAGAGTCTAATTCTAGCTTCATAGAATGTGTTTGATAATTCCATTTCCCTTTCTATCCATTGAAGAGTTACATCTGTGTATTGTAAGTTCTTTGCAGGCCTTAATTTCATGGTAAATTCATTGAGGCCTAGATTTTTCTGGAATGGGAAGTGGTTTACTGACATTTCATTTTCATTTCTTCTTATGTGTTACTTCTTGCTTCAGATCCAGTATAGGAAAGCATCAATTTCTCCAAGATTCTCCAGGTGATTGACGTAAGATTTTCAAAGTACTCTCTTATAACTTCTCAATTTTGCTTATATCTGTTGTGTTGTCTCATTTTTGTCTCTGATTTTCTGTATTTGGATGAGTTCTCTTTTTGTTTTGTTTTTTTATTATGAAGGTGATATACAGAGAGATGGGTTACAGTTACATAAGTAATGAGTACATTTTTAACAGTGTTACCCCTTCCTTATTTTTTCGTGCTTCCCCCAACCCTGACATCCCACTCCCACAAAATTGTAAAGCTTATTTCTAACATAGCGTCTAGTGAATATCACTGTTGCTTTGGTTAATCTTTGTCGACCATTTCTGTGATTTCCCTTCCCTTCCCCAAATCAGATTAACTTATGTATAAGACAAAGGGTACAGAAATCAAAAACAGTAACTACAGGGAATAAACCAAAGGGTAAAAACTAAATAGAAATAACTAAAAACAGTTCACTATACAATCATCTTGTATCCATTTCTTGGAGCTCATTTCGATAAGCATCATTTTATGGTGATATGCATATTGCTATTGAGCTATTGGGAATATCCTAGACATATACTAGTTTTTCCAAATGAGTCAAAATATGTAGCCTATGATTCTTTGGGTCTGGCTTGTTTGAATTATTATGTTTCCAAATGATTTCATTTCCTTACAAATGGGGCAATTTCATTCATTCTGATGAAAGCATAGAATTTTCTTGTGAATATATATGACATTTTCTTGATCCATCATTGCTGGGTCATCGGGGAGCTCTAGTGAGGAACCTTTATACTTTTTTTTACAGAGTATTTGAACAAGTTTACATTTCCACCAATAGTGAGTGTAGTAATGTTCCTTTTTGGCCATATCCCCACCAGCCCAGCATCTGATATTATTAGTTTTCTTCGTAATGGTCAATCAAACTGGGGTGAGGTGGAATCTCAATTTTGCTTTGATTTGCATTTCTTTTATGGCCAGAAATGTTGCATATTTTTCATGTATCTATTGGCCATTCATATTTCTTATTCAGAGAGGTCTCTCCTTAAATCTTAAGCCCACTTATATTATGAGGGTTGTTGTTTCTCTGAGGATTTGTTTTTTTGGGGGGTTAACTTTTGGAGCTCTAAGAATATTTGAGATTGAGGTCATTGTATGTTGCAGAGCAACTAAAGACCTTCTCCCAATCTGTGTGTTTTTACTTATCTTTCTATCTATATAAGGTCTCTTTTAAGTCAGATTTGGTAAGGGTCTGTCAAGTCTGTTAATTTATTGAAAGGACCAGCTCTGTTTTGTTGATCTTTCTATGTTTTATTTTGTCTTTATTTAGTTATTTCTGACTTAATTTTTTCATTTGTTTCCGCCCACTTAGGTTTGGACTTGTTCCTCTCTTCAAAGAGCTTTAGGTACATAACAAAAATACTGATTTGAGATTTCCCCAATTGCTTGATGTAGGCATTCAAAGCTATAAATTTTTCTGTAAGTACTGCATTTAATATGTCCCAGAGGAGCTGGTATTTTGTGTGTTCATTTTTGTTAAATTCCAGAAACTTTCAGATTTCTATGCTAATCTCTTCAGTGTCCTACTGGTCATTCAGCAATATGTTGTTCAGTCTTCATGGGTTTGACAATTATTTTTGCTTTAGCTGTTTAATTGTAAGTTTATTCTGCTGTGGTCTGACAAGGTATGGGAATTCAATTAATTTTTCTTTCAATTTGGACAGAATTTCTGTGTGACATAGGATAGGTTGTATTTTGGAGAATCTTCCATGACCTGCTGCAAAGAATGTATATACTGACACTGAGTGTATATTCTGTAGATGTCTCTTAGGGCTAGGTGGTCAATGCAATTATTTAGGTCTTCAGTTTCTTGGTTGAGTTTCTCTTGAATAACCAATCCATGCATGACAATGATGGGTTGAGATGTGTTTAAAGGTTATGTAGTATTTGGTTGATGATGTGGGCTGCTCCAGGATTCAGGGCAATGATATTAAACTTGATATATCCTCCTAATGGAGAGCTGCCTTTATCAATATGTAATGTCTCTTCCTACTAATTTTAATTTGAATTCTATATTATTTTATGTTAGTAATTCTACTGTGGCCTGTTTATGCTGTCCATTTGCTTGAAAATTTTCCTTCCAGCCTTTCAGTTTGAGTATGTGTTTGTTTTTGTCAATGAAATGTATCTCTAGTGGAAACTGGATGGATGTGTCTTGTTTTTTGAAACTACTATCTAATCTGTGTTTTCTTTTTTTTTGGGGGGGGGAGTCCAGTTGTGGGGCCTGAACTCTGGGCCTGGGCGCTGTCCCTCAGCTCTTCAGTTCAAGGCTAGTGCTCTAGCACTTGAGCCACAGCACCACTTCTGACTTTTTTTCTTCTGCTTATGTGGTGTTGGGGAATCGAACCCAGGGCCTCAGGCATGCAAGGCAAGCACTCTACCATTGAGCCACCTTCCCAGCCCCTAATCTGTGTTTTCTAATTGGAAATTGATGTCCATTGATATTGAGAGTTGAGGCTGGGAAATATCTAATAATTCCTGCTATTTCATACACCTGCTGTTAGGAGCTGTGCCTCATCTATTCTTATTATATTTACTTTTTTCTCTGGTAGGGAGCATTTTATATAACCAGTTGCTGTTCTTCTTGACCTTCTCTATGTAGGATATATTTGATTAATTTCAATCTTGCCGATTTGGTGGAGATAAATTGTTTCAAGTTCTCTTTGTCATGAAATATTTTTATATATCCTTTAAATGTAAAGGAGAGATTTGCTTGGGACAATATTCACGGTTGGTAGTTGTTTGCCTTTAACGTTTGCCATATATCATGCCAGGCTCTCCTTTTTATCATATCGGCTAAGAAATCATTTTTTATTCTGAATGTATATCCTTTATAAATAATCAGTCTTTTCTCCTGGCAGCTTTAAGAATCCTTTCCTTGATCTCTTATGATCCTCTAATGGATTATGATGTGGTGGTGGGTTGTTCTGTTCTGGTATTCTCTGGTTTTCTAAAGGCTTCTCTTCTCTGAATGAGCCTATCTCTTTGGATGTTTGGCATGTTCTCTGCTTGAATTCTGTAATATGTTTCCCATCCATTTTGTTTCCTGCTCTTCTCCTTCTTGATACCTATCTCCCCCAAGTTTGATCTTCTAACTGAATCTGGAACTTCCAGCAAGACCGTTTCTTGTTTCTTGGATTTGTTCTAAATGATTATCTCCTCTTTTCTATTAGACCTAGTCTGTCTTTGACGCCCAACATTATCTTCTATGTCATCTTTTCGCTGTAGAGACTTTCTATTTTGTTTTGGATTTCTCTGTCTCCTAATTGGTCATTTTTAGGGCTTCTATCTTTATTAAAGCTTTGTTTTAGGTCTTGTGTGGACTTTGTTTACATCTTTTCTTTGGGTAGGAGCACTGGAGGGGTTGGTTTTTTAGCTGTATCTTCTCTCATACCTTTTAACTAGGTATGTATTTTTTTCCTTGGACTCCTTTGCCTTCTCAGAATTTATTTATCTTTCTGTTTGTAGTCTACATGAATTATTTTGCTAATCTTTGGTTGGTCTCATCTTGTTCACAAATTTCCTTGTGGAGGTTTTGTATCTTTTCGTTAATCACATTTTTCAGCATTACTTTTAATGTATTTTGAATACTATCTTCTAGGTCCTTAACTGTCTGTTCTAATGTCTGGTCATTTCCTGTGTGAAGTATACTACCTTGGCATCAGTTTTCTTGTATTTTTCTGATTTATTTTGTCCATTTGGAGGATTTATTGGCTTTCATTTGGGGGATCTATGATCTTAACAGGTGACTCTCTATGTTCTTGGTTGATTTGCCAGGTGTTGGTTTGGTCTTCTGTTGTGATTTGTTTTTCTAGACTTAGGTTTTTGTCTAGACCGTTAAGTATAGGATTAGAGATCATTTGTGGTGAAATGTTGTCATGTTAATACTTGTGGTTCCAAAGACAGTTCGAACTGTCCAGTGGTAAGGTGAATTGTGTCTGTGTTTGGATGTGGCTGTCTCTGTTCCTGCTTTTTTCCCATGTGGCCCTTTTATTTCCACAGTGCAGCTGTGCTTTTTTTTCACAGCAGTCACCTGCCTGGCTAGGTAACATATCATAGATTTCTGTTTCCTTGTGAAAACAGTATAAAAATCTTCTTTTGAATTATATATCTATATATAATTATACCTGACTTGGTTTGACCTGCTAGAAGTGGAGTACCTGCTAGGACTCTAAATCTCTGTTTCATTAGCTAGAGCTAGGGTAATTTTCTGTTGTTATTCTGCCATTGTTTTTCCACTTCCTCAGGTTTATTTTTGATATTGTGGCTTTTTTCACATAATTTAGGATTTGTGATGGTTGTATCCGGTTATTTTTGTGTTTCTGTTTGTATTACTTTGAAATAGTGATTTCAGGCTTCTATGAAGAGACAGTAATATTATGAAATGTATGTTATTACATTGAAAGAAAGAGAGCAGACATTTTAACCTTTTGCTACAAGTAAATTAATATTAAGCAAAACTAAGGAAAATAATTACTTATTTACTCTTTAGAGGATGAGTATAGTACTCTTGGATATCTTGGAGGAAAAGATTTTAGACTCATTACAACTGATTCCTTACATTGAAATTATAGGCTAACCATTCTTTTTCAGAAGACAAAAGCTTCAGTTATTTCATATTAGTATTATAAAATCATAATACCTGCATATTGGTTTGTTTTCATCTGCAATTTTCAATTCCATTCTTAATCGATTAGGTATCTAGGGCTTTGAATGACCAATTCCTTAAAATACATATATTTCTTATATTGTGATGTAAATCTCAGTAATATAAATATGAATTCATCTCTCCGTCGCATCTTGAGCTACATTCATATGTAATTTACGCAGTCTCAAGCATGAAACATATTTTACTCTTTGCTTTTTTTTTTTCATTTAATTTTATTTAATTTGAGAACATACTGTACAGAGGGGCTACAATTACACGGGCAGGATAATGCATACATTTCTTACCAAGCATTGCAGCCTCCTCCTTTGTTTACCCTTCACCTCAATTCCCCGCCTCCCCCCTCCCCCCACCCAATTATACCCCCCTCCACCCCCAACACCGACATTGTAAAGCTGGTTTTGACATGACATTTTGTACTTCTCATTGTTGCAACAGGTCCACCTGAATCCTTAAACGACTTGTTTGTCCCCATCTCCTCCACATGTTATACTGACATCAAACATAGTGAAAGCGGGGGTTACACTGTGGGGGAGGGACATACAAAGCAACAAAGAAATAATCTTATAAATGCGTTAGAAACACATGCATGAAAGAAACGAAAACATTAAAATACCTATTTAAGGGTTCATTTTCCTAACATCACATTATCTGACCTTTTCCGCTTGACTCATACCTATACTAGATATTGCAAATAAGGGAAACCATGGGACCTATGCTTCTTTGGGCCTGGCTTACTTCACTTAATATAATTTTTGCCAAACCTTTCCATTTCCTAACAAATGGGGAAATGTCATTCTTTCTGATGGAGGCATAGAATTCCATTGTGTATATATACCACATTTTCTTGATCCATTCATCTACTGAGGGGCATCTGGGTTGGTTCCATATCTTAGCTATGGTAAATAATGCTGCAATAAACATAGTTGTGCTGGTAGCTTTAGTGTGGTCTTGTTTGTAAACATTTGGGTAAATGCCCAAAAGTGGGATTGCTGGATCATAGGGGAGATCTATGTGAAGTCTTCTGAGGAACCTCCATACTGCTTTCCAAAGTGGTTGAACAAGTTTACATTCCCACCAACAATGAAGTAAGGTTCCTTTCTGTCCACATCCCCTCCAGCATCTGTTGTTGTTAGAGTTCTTGATTTTTGCTGTTCTAACTGGAGTGAGGTGATATCTCAATGTTGTTTTGATTTGCATTTCTTTTATGGCTAGGGATGTTGAACATTTCTTCATGTGTCTATTGGCCATCCTTCTTTCTTCTTCAGAGAAGTTTCTCTTTAAGTCCTTCGCCCACTTATTTATTGGGCAGTTGTTTCTTTGAGGATTTGTTGTTGGGGGGTTTAATTTTTTGAGTTCCAAGTATATTTTATTTTTTTTTCCAAGTATATTTTAGTTATGAGACCCTTGTCCGTGGTATGGCTAGTAAAGATCTTCTCCCAATCGGTGGGCTTTCTATTGATCTTGCCAGCTATGTCCTTTGCCCTGCAGAAGCTCTGCAATCTTATGCAATCCCATTTGTCCAACCTTTCTTTGATTTGTTGTGCTTCCGGGTCTCTATTCAGAAAATTTCGGCCTGAGCCAAGGAGACCTAGGGTTTCTCCTATTCCATCCTGTAATGTTTTCAGAGTGTCTGCTTTGAGTTCAATGTCTTTGATCCATTTGGAGTTGATTCTGGTGCAGGGTGATATATAAGGATCTAGCTTTAGTTTTCTACATGTAGTTAACCAATTTTGCCAGCACCATTTACTGAAGAGGCTGTCTTTCTTCCATTCTATTGTTTTGGTTTCCTTATCGAAGATTAGATGGCTATAGGTCTGTAGGTTCATTTCTGGGTTTTCAATTTTATTCCATTGGTCCTGAGGTCTGTTCTTATGCCAATACCAAGCTGTTTTGATTACTATGGCTTTATAGTAGAGTTTGAAATTTGGTATTGATATTCCTCCAGCAGTGTTCTTTCCGTTGAGGAGCGTTTTTGCTATTCGGGGTCTTTTATTGTTCCATATGAATTTTTGGATTGCCTCTTGTATTTCCTTGAAGAATGAGGGTGGAATTTGGATAGGTATCGCGTTGAATTTGTAGATAGCCTTGGGAAGTATTGCCATTTTCACGATGTTAATCTTGCCAATCCAGGAGCATGGGAGGTTTTGCCATTTTTTAAGTTCTGTGTTGATTTCCTTTTTCAAGATTTTAAAGTTTTCATCATAGAGGTCCTTCACTTCTTTGGTTAAGTTAATTCCTAGGTATTTTATTTTTTGTGGGGCTATTACAAATGGAGTTGCTTTCCTAATTTCAGCCACACTTTTCTCATTGTTGGCATATAGAAAAGCCATTGATTTTGGGGGGTTAATTTTATAACCTGCTACTTTGCCAAAGTTTTGAATCAGCTTGAGTAATTTGGGAGTGGAGTCTATGGGATTCTTTAAATACAAGATCATGTCATCTGCAAAGAGGGAGAGTTTTATTTCTTCTTTCCCTATTTGGATCCCCTTTATGTCTGCATCTTGTCTTATTGCTGTAGCTAGGCATTCTAATACTAGATTGAAGAGAAGTGGAGAGAGTGGGCATCCTTGTCTTGTTCCTGAGTTAAGAGGAAATGGCTTTAGTTTTTCACCATTGAGTATAATGCTGGCTGTAGGTTTGTCATATACAGCCTTTATTGTATTGAGGAATGTTCCATGGATTCCTAATTTTTCCAGAACCTTCATCATAAAGGGGTGTTGGATCTTGTCAAATGCTTTTTCTGCATCTATTGAGATAACCATGTGGTTCTTATTCTTCCTCCTGTTGATGTGATGAATAATATTAATTGATTTGCGTATATTGAACCAGCTTTGCATCCCTGAAATGAATCCTGTTGGATCATGGTGTATGATTTTTTGGATGAATTGTTGAAGTCGATTGGCCAAAATTTTGTTGAGAAGTTTTGCATCAATGTTCATCAAAGAAATGGGTCTATAGTTCTCTTTGTTTGATGAGTCCCTGCCTGGTTTTGGGATGAGGGTTATGATGGCTTCATAGAATGTATTCGGTAGTGAGCTTTCTCTTTCAATTTCATTGAAGAGTTGGAGGAGTATTGGTGTGAGCTCTGCTTTGAAGACCTTGTAAAATTTCGCTGTAAAACCATCTGGTCCTGGACTTTTCTTAGCTGGGAGGTCTCTTATTGCTGTTTCTATTTCAATGCTTGATATAGGCCTATTAAGCTGGTTTAACTCATCTTGGTTTAGTTTTTGCATGTCAATATTTGCTAGGAAAAGGTCCATTTCTGTCAAGTTCTCGAACTTATTAGCATAAAGTTTTGAGAAGTATTCCCTTATAATGTTCTGAATCTTGGTTGTTTCCGTGGTGATGTTTCCATTCTCATCTCTGAGTTTATTAATTTGGGTGTGTTCTCTCCTTTTTCTGATAAGGTTTGCTAAGGGTCTGTCAATTTTGTTAAGTTTTTCGAAGAACCAACTCTTTGTTTTGTTGATTCTTTCTATAGTTTTTTTGGATTCTAATTCATTTAATTCTGATTTAATTTTGATTATTTCTTTCCGTCTACTGGATTGGGGTTTATCTTGCTGCTCTTTTTCAAGGAGGTTTAGATGTGTCATTAAATTGTTAGTTTCAGATCTCTCCGATTTGTTGATGTAGGAGCTCAGAGCTATAAACTTGCCTCTGCGTACTGCCTTTGCTGTGTCCCAGAGGAGCTGGTAATTTGTGTGTTCATTTTTGTTGAATAGCATGAACATTTGAATTTCCTTTCTAATCTCTTCCATGACCCACTCATGATTCAGCAGTGTGTTGTTCAGCCTCCTTGTGATACCGGACGTTCTTTGGTGGCTTTTGGTGTTGAGTTCTAATTTTATTCCCTTGTGGTCAGAGAGAATGCAAGGTATAACTTCAATGTTTCTGAATTTAGACAAGTTTGCTTTGTGGCCTAAAATGTGGTCTATTTTAGAAAACGTTCCATGTGCTGCTGAGAATAATGTGTATTCTGATGCTGCTGGGTGAAATGTTCGGTAAATGTCTGTTAAGTCTAGTTGATCTATGCAGCTGTTTAGATCTGCGGTTTCTCTGTTGAGTTTTTGCCGAGTTGATCTGTCTAGTGGGGAGAGTGGTGTGTTAAAATCCCCAACAATTAATGTCTTTGGATCTATATGGGATTTGAGGGAAAGTAGTGTTTCTTTGATAAATTTGGGTGCTCCATTGTTTGGCGAATAGATATTTAGAATTGTAATATCCTCCTGAAGGAGAGATCCTTTAATTAGTATGTAGCGACCATCTTTATCTCTTCTCACAAATTTTAATTTGAAGTCTATTTTATCTGCTATTAGGATTGCAACTCCCGCCTGTTTATGAGGGCCGTTTGCTTGGTAGATTTTGTTCCAGCCTTTAACCTTGAAAATGTGTTTCTTTTTAAGGGCAAGATGTGACTCCTGCAGGCAGCAGATAGAAGGGTCTTGTTTTTTAATCCAACTAGCCAGTCTATGTCGCTTAATTGGAGAGTTCAGTCCGTTAACGTTAAGAGATAGGACTGAGAAGTATTTGGGAGTACCTGCCATGTTATCCACCTTCTTGGGGGCTGCGAAAACTGGGTTCTTCCTATGGTTCTTGGATTCTCAGTTTGGGTGCAGTTTCTTGGCCTTTGTTGCGGTCTTGTTGGTTTTCTATGTGTAGGATATCTTTAAGAACCTTTTGTAGGGCTGGTTTGGTGGAGATGTATTGTTTCCATTTTTCTTTGCTATGGAAGGTTTTTATTTGGCCTTCAGTTATGAAGGAGAGTTTTGCTGGGTACAGTATTCTTGGTTGATAGTTGTTTGTTTTTAGGGCATGGCATACATCATTCCAGGCTCTTCTTGCTTTGATTGTCTCTGCTGAGAAATCTGAGGTGATTCTAATTGGTTTCTCTTTATAGGTGATTAACCTTTTCTCCTTGACAGCTTTAAGGATCTTTTCCTTGGTCTGGGTTGATCCTGTGTGGATTATAATGTGACGGTGGGATGTCCTATTCTGGTCTGGTCTATTTGGGGTTCTAAAAGCTTCTTGTATCTGAATAGGCCTATCTTTTTGTATGTTTGGGAGGTTCTCTGCTAGGATCCTGTTAAACAAATTTCCTAGACCATTAACTTCTGTTTCTAGGTGCTCCTCTACACCCATTATCCTTAGATTGGGCCTTCTGATGGTGTCTTCCAGGTGTTGGATAGACCTATCATATTTCTTGGACTTGTCTTGGATGGTTGTATGTTCTTTCTCTATGATATCTAGGCTGTCTTCAATCCCTGAGATTCGATCTTCTGCATGGTCTAACCTGCTGTCAAGACTCTCTACTTTGTTTTTTATCTCTTTTCCTTCTAATTGGTCAGCTTTGATGGCTTCAAGTTCTTTGTTGAAGCTCTGTTTTAGGTCTTGTATGAATTTCTTTACTTCCTTAATTTGGTGTTCAGTGTTTGTTCTCAAATCACTTAGTTGATTGGTTATGGTTTCTTTGGACTCCCATTCCTTCTGTTGGGTTCCATTCAGCATTCCCTTTGTGGTCTCCCGGACTTCCTTCAGCTCTTTGTTAATGGATTCCATGAATGCCTTTAGTGATCTTTGTGTATTCTCTACCTGGTCTCTCAATTCCTGAATTACTCTTTGATTAGCTTCCTCCCGTCTGTGGGATTCCTGCAGTTCTCTTTCTTCCCATTCGTGGGATTCCTGCAGTTCTCTTTGAGTGTTCTCTGCCTGCTCACGCCATTCCTCCCTTTCTCTTTGAGTATTCTCAAGTTGTTCACGCAAATCCTGTATCAGTTTTTGAGTAGCTTCCTCACGCTTATGATATTCCTTTATAAACTTCTGGGATGCCTCCTCTCTCTCCCTATCACACTCATACAGAGTCCTTTGTACATTGTCAAACTTCTCATTTATCATGTTTGCTAGTAGTGTTTGTAGAGCTATTTGGGAACTCTCCTCTGGATTATTCTTTATCTGTTCTAATCCCTGATTATCAAGATTGGGAATTGAGATACCCGAATTTGCCATCTTTCTTGTGTTTTTCCGGCTTACTCGGCCCATTTGAGATGAAGATTGCACCAGTTTTGTGCTAGAACACTATCTGAAAGCAACCATCAACCAAAGTTTGCATTTGTACAGTCAATAGTCTACAGATACAATCTAGTTCAACAGATACATCTATTCAACATCAAACAACTATATGTTAAAGGATTTCGAACCGCAGAAAAAAATTTGGAAAACCAGAAATTATTAGGATTAGGGAGAGATGTGGGTAAAAAATAGGAATAGATTGGTGTGGGGAGGCACAGGGAGAGTTAACTATGTCCTAATCACAATGCAGGAAATGGGTTGGGTAGGATGCAAGTAGAGAGAGAGAGAAAAAAAAGAGACGGAAAGGGGAATAAAGAGAGACCAGAAAAAAAATAGAAATGTAAAAATTAATGTTATTATAGAGGTTAAAAGACCGTCTATTTAGAGAAGAATGTGAATATGTTCAGAGAAGGGGAGGGACATAGAGGAGATGTGAAAAACTTTAAGGATGGGAAAGGGAGAAGAAAAAATCAGAAGTTCAGTAGAGCTAGATAAAAAACAAAAAGATAATTAAGAAAGAAAGAAAAAGAGAAAGAAGACAAGAAAAGAAAGGAAAACGCTCATTCACTTATTCCTAAAATAAAAATTATAAGATGAGGAAAAAAAAAAGTTACTGGAAAACGATTATTTTTTCAGAAGAGGCAAAAATTAAAGATTAATAAAAGTTTTAGAAGGGAAAAATTTACATATATATATATATATATATATATGGTAACAAAAAACAAAAAAACAAGCAAAAAAAGAAAAGAAGAAGAAAAAAAAAAGAAAAAAAAAGTCTTTTGATTTTTTTTTGGGGGGGGAGGAGTGGGAAGAATCCTGTATCTCCCTTTTGTCTGTAACCAGTCTCTTGTTGGAGTCTCTGGTCAGCTTGACGTCCTGTGGCTTGATTGGTTTCTTAAGTCGGTTGGTTGGAAGAGGCAGAAAAATGCTCTGCTTTACCCAAGATTTTGAGATCCCCCTCCCAGGTTAGTTTTCTGGGAGGATGATCTGCTTTGAGAATCACAAAAGAGGGGGATGTGGTGGTGAGGCTAGGTTCTGGGTAGAGTTGAGGCCTTTCAACAAACAGTAGCTTTTCCCTGGGGCTATTTTGTGATAAAGCTCACAGAGCCCAGCCTGGAGCCATTCTCAGGGTTTCTGTTTTTCAATTGATTGTGGTTGCTGCTAGAAGGAGGGGCAGCCTCTGGCTCTGGTTACCCAGTGAGGCAAGGCACTCCAATGGCTGGCACCTGAGCTGGGTGACTTTTCCCTGGATGGAGCTGAGTCTGGCAGGTCACTTCGCCGTTAAGTTCTTGTGACCTGCTAAATGACTCGTTTTATTCCAAGGCCTGAGCTGGAGCTCGCAGCTCCTCCGAGTTTTGTCGGTATCCAAGATGGAGATCACCGGTGCTGGGGGGGGAGGGGTGGCCTTCCCTCCTCTGCTCCCTGAGGAGTGAGGACATCGGGCTTGTACTCACGCCGAGTCTTGGATCCTGGGTCGTCTCTGGTCTGCAAACTGCAGGATGAAGATGTCTGCTCCTTGTCGGTTCTTGTTGGTGTTGAGTAGAATCTGTTCGTCCGCGACCCTGCCGCCGCAGCGGCAGCTGGTGCGTTTCCTTGGCTTCCCCTCTCTTGTCTAACTCTCTGTCCTGTGATGGCACACTTGGTGTGATTCTCTGGCTTAGGACTGTTCACTGGAAGTCTAAAACTGCTTTCTATGCGAGAGCTTGTTCAGATTCCAGCTTCTCCTCCGCCATCTTCCCGGAACTCCTCCTATTTTACTCTTTTCTATGTTTTAATCAATATATCCCTTCTCTTTAGAAATATGTTCTCATATTTTTCTAGAAATATGTCTCTCATCTTTCTAATGTTTCTCATCACATTGCTCCAGTGAACATCATGTGTTTTCAGTACTTTAATTGAAATAAATATAAAGTTTTGAACATGAAGACACCCTCCCATTATCACTTTAAAGTAAAACTTTGGGGACTATTTTATATATAAAAATTAAAAAGTACAATGCAAATGTTTGCACATGAATGATCCAATGATTAAGTCAATTAGAACCAAGAGGTACCAGAACATCGTCTCAATTTATTTAAAGGCACCAAAATATTAGTGCTCATGAATATCACTCATTGTTAGAAAATGGCTAGTCATAACAAAGTTTATATTATATTTGAAATTTAAAAAATGAAAATTACACCCAGATTTGCTGTCAGTATCCTGTTTCCAGGGATACATTTTTTTCAGCAAACAGGGAAGCAAAAAATAAGGAAAGATATAAAATCAGACTGTCTTTCCTTAAGATGATAAGTACACGCAAATCGTGTGATTTATTCAAAGATATGATAAACATTCATAAGAGGATATGTGATCAGAAGTGGTATGTAAGCAAAATAACTGGAAAATTGTATATGTAAATTTTGCTTCCAATATAAGATTACAAGTTTTCAATTCATGAGCCTATTGAACAAGATTTTGTATCTGTAATACAGATCCTGTATTCTACATTTTAGACATAGTCCAATTTCTCTTACCTCAGGTCCTGATCAATATTCTTCTACTTGCATGATGTCAATTGCTACTAAAGTAACAAGTTATGTCTTTTTTTCATTTCTAGATCCAATAAATTTTAGTATTTTGGAATAGTAGTATAAATTCATGGAGTTTGCTTTGATGTCAAGTTTGAGGATCCTGTATTCAGGGTATTGTGATTTGGCCTGAAGCAGCCAGGAACATATTATGAATATACAGACAGAGTATACTAAGATCTAGGTACTTGATCTCAGAGAAAGATAAAGGTCCAGGCAAGATTTTGAAGCCAAGATAAAGCAATGGAGCAAACATCAATCAACTATTATTACAAATGAATGGAACTGATCTCTGATGTGTCTGGTGGCAGCTCTGTGTGTGTGTGTGTGTTTGTGTGTGTGTGTGTGTGTGTAGAGAGAGAGAATTTTAGTGTATCTTCCATATTTACAGTCCATAGAGCATGGAGAAGGTGCTCATATCAGGCTCTGATACCACTGTCATGACTTTTAACTGCTAAAAGCACTTGCTTAATCTCTAATTAAAAAGAAAAAAATAAACTAACATCTTACAGGATTGTTTTGGTAATTAATTGGTATATAATTGGTATATATATAATATATATATATATAATATATATATTATTACACAGCAATAGTTGTGATTTTCAGGACTCTCTTTCAATGTACTCACAGCTGAATTACTAATATGCTTAATAATATGAAAGATATGATACAGAAATAGATCAGCCAGCAAGCACAAAGAACTAGTGAAAAGATCAAACTTTTGAGCAGGGTTGCCACATCATTTAGGAATGCAATTCCTTCATATGAACTTCAAATTTTGTGGCTTTCCTTGTGTGATTAAAAGGTAAGAAAGTAGAAGCAAGAATTCCTTTTCAGCCAAGTAGAAAATGCTCATGATTCCATTCTCATGTTGCAAATTTCCGTTCCATAAAGACTCTTCATTAGAGTGCTTTCATTTAATATACTTCAGCACATCATCCTTCCCTGTTGGAAACAGGCAAAAAGATAATTTTGTTTGAATATTATCTTATGTAAAATAGTGTGTATAGGCATGATTTGTATAATTACAGATGTTTGTAATAAATGTAAGTAGGAATCATGTCACAACTAAAAATATACATAAAATCACATAACAAGACTAGAAGTCACAGCATTTTGTGCATAAATACATACATTAGATTAGTGCAAAATTTCTATTTTGAGAAAAACTTCATATTAAAGTATAATGCACTTTACTAAGGGTTGAAACATTTTATTGAAAAATATATTTCTTAGAGATATTTTTGCTTCATAATTTTAAGAAGAAAAATGATCCCAAAGTAATTATTTTTTTACTGTTTTCCTGTTTCCATGTGTTTAAACTTCAAATTAGAAATCCAGATATATGATTTAATTTAACCAAAAATATTTATTGAGTATAAAGTCCTTCTACTCTCTTCATTTTTCACACTAAGATCACCAAATATGATGAGTCTGAAATAATTAGTGTATTTTTACCTATGTTAATATTATTTACAATGTGAGTGAAATGTTTGAAAAGTAGTATTTATTTTAGCTTAATTGCTCTGAAGAGACAATAAATGATATAATCAAAGGCTTAAAATGATTAGATTTAAAATTTAGAATTCAGGAAATGGTTTTGACCACTCTGGTTACTGGAGCCTTCACTACAACCTCATGAAACAATTTATATTGATGAAGCAAAAATCTGAGTTTAGCCATTTATGAATAAAAAGTCATGTAGTTCTGAATATGTAGAGTTACATATCAAACATAGAAAATTTAGCTTTTAAATACTTGAATATGCTAGTACATTTAATTGCAGGGTAAGTACTTGTTCTGAAAGGAGATAAAATTGCATTTATTTTGAAATGTAAACCTAAGTATTCATTTGAATAAAAGACAATGTTTAAAATATCACTCATTCAAGAAAGAAGATGTACAGTTAGTTGTTTTTCATGCCAATTATGTTCTCTAAATTTACTATAAATACTAGATTAGTAAACCTAATTCATTACTTTCTGGGAAATAGAAATTCAATTTCCTAAAACTCATGACTATAACTTTTTCTCAAACAATTGCTAAGTAATTGTTTTATATTTTTTGTCATGAGATATTATTTGATATATTTTTATTCATTAAGTTAAATAATTGGCCAATAACAATATAAATTATGCATGAACAAAGTTTATCTAACACAAGTATTTCTTTCACAAGACATATCATGGCTCTCTTAAGGAACACGAGAAAGCAGTGTGCTCTTTATTAATTTTTAGTTATTTTCTTAATAGTTATTAATTGTCAGAAGTGGCAATTCTATAATATATTTAAAGCATTTGATTATACTCCTTCTATTTCCTTTTCATTGCTCCTTTCTCCAAAGATCTTCTGCTTTTCACATAAAATTACATCTTCATATACGTGCATATAAACTAATTTGGAATATTTAAGCTAAACTGCAACTTAATTCAAGATCTACAGTGGATTAATAGGATGAATAAAAACTTCAATATTTTTTGTTAACTTCTGACTTGAGTTATCAATATTATTATGGTTAGGGTTAGGATCCCAGACAGAATTAGAATTAGAATTAGAGAAATAGGGGAGAGACAAGATGGCGGAGGAGAAGCTGGAATCTGAACAAGCTCTCGCATAGAAAGGAGTTTTAGAGTTCCAGTGAACAGTCCTAAGCCAGAGAATCACACCAAGTGTGTCATCACAGGACAGAGAGTTAGACAAGAGAGGGGAAGCCAAGGAAACGCAGCAGCTGCCGCTCCGGCGGCGGGGCCACGGCGGCGGCGACCACCGCCTCGGAGACATACCTGAGACACAGAGAGTCGGGGACGAAGGAGCCAGACGCAGCCGACGAGCGGATTCTACTCAACACCAACAAGAACCGACAAGGAGCGAACATCTTCATCCTGCTGTTTGCAGACCAGAGATGACCCAGGATCCAAGACTCGGCGTGAGTACAAGCCCGACATCCTCACTACTCAGGGAGCAGAGGAGGGAAGGCCACCCCTCCCCCCCCAGCACCGGTGATCTCCATCTTGGATACCGACAAAGTTCGGAGGAGCTGCTAGCTCCAGCTCAGGCCTTGGAATAAAATGAGTCATTTAGCAGGTCACAAGAACTTAACGGTGAAGTGACCTGCCAGACTCAGCTCCATCCAGGGAAAAGCCACCCAGCTCAGGCGCCAGCCATCGGAGTGCCTTACTTCACTGGGTAACCAGAGCCAGAGGCTGCCCCTCCCTCTAGCAGCCTCGACAATTGAAAAACAGAAACCCTGAGAATGGCTCCAGGCTGGGCGCTGTGAGCTTTATCACAAAATAGCCACAGGAAAAAGCTACTGTTTATTGAAAGGCCTCAACCCTACCCAGAACCTAGCCTCATCACCACATCCCCCTCTTTTGTGACACTCAAAGCAGACCACCCTCCCAGAAAACTAACCTGGGAGGGGGATCTCAAAATCTTGGGTAAAGCAGAGCATTTTTCTGCCTCTTCCAACCAACCGACTTAAGAAACCAATCAAGCCACAGGACCTCAAGCTGACCAGAGACTCCAACAAGAGACTGGTTGCAGACAAAAGGGAGATACAGGATTCTTCCCACTCCTCCCCCCCCAAAAAAAAATCAAAAGACTTTTTTTCTTTTTTTTTTCTTTTTTTTTTTCTTTTTCTTTTTTTTCTTTTTTTCTTCTTCTTCTTCTTTTCTTTTTTTTTTTGCTTGTTTTTTGTTTTCTGTTACCTTATATATATATACATATGTATATAAATTTTTTTCCCTTCTAAAACTTTTATTAATCTTTAATTTTTGCCTCTTCTGAAAAAATAATTGTTTTCCAGTAACCTTTTTTTTTTCTCATCTTATAATTTTTATTTTAGGAATACGTGAATAAGAGTTTTCCTTTCTTTTCTTGTCTTCTTTCTCTTTTTCTTTCTTAATTATCTTTTTGTTTTTTAACTAGCTCTACTGAACTTCTGATCTTTTCTTCTCCTGTTCCCATCCTTAAAGCTTTTCACATCTCCTCTATGTCCCGCCCCTTCTCTGAACATATTCACATTCCACTCTAAATAGACGGTCTTTTAACCTCTATAATAACATTAATTTTTACGTTTCTATTCTTTTTCTGGTCTCTCTTTAATCCCCTTTCCGTCTCTTCTTTTTCTCTCTCTCTCTACTTGCATCCTACCCAACTCATTTCCTGCACTGTGATTAGGACATAGTTAACTCTCCCTGTGCCTCCCCACACCAATCTACTCCTATTTTTCACCCACATCTCTCCCTAATCCTAATAATTTCTGGTTTTCCAAATTCTTTTCCGCGGTTCGAAGTCCTTTAACATATAGTCGTTTGATGTTGAATAGATGTATCTGTTGAAATAGATTGTATCTGTAGACTATTGACTGTACAAATGCAAACTTTGGTTGATGGTTGCCTTAATATAGTGTTCTAGCACAAAACTGGTGCAATCTTTATCTCAAATGGGCCGAGTAAGCCGGAAAAACACAAGAAAAATGGCAAATTCGGGTATCGCAATTCCCAACCTTGATAATCAGGGATTAGAACAGATAAAGAATATTCCAGAGGAGAGTTCCCAAATAGCTCTACAAACACTAATAGCAAACATGATAAATGAGAAGTTTGACAATGTACAAAGGACTCTGTATGAGCGTGATAGGGAGAGAGAGGAGGCATCCCAGAAGTTTATACAGGAATATCATAAGCGTGAGGAAGCTTCTCAAAAACTGATACAGGATTTGCGTGAACAACTTGAGAATACTCAAAGAGAAAGGGAGGAATGGCGTGAGCAGGCAGAGAACACTCAAAGAGAACTGCAGGAATCCCACAGAAGGGAGGAAACTAATCAAAGAGTAATTCACGAATTAAGAGACCAGGTAGAGAATACACAAAGATCACTAAAGACATTCATGGAATCCATTAACAAAGAGCTGAAGGAAGTCAGGGAGACCACAAAGGGAATGCTGAATGGAACCCAACAGAAGGAATGGGAGTCCAAAGAAACCATAACCAATCAACTAAGTGATTTGAGAACAAACACTGAACACCAAATTAAGGAAGTAAAGAAAATCATACAAGACCTAAAACAGAGCTTCAACAAAGAACTTGAAACCATCAAAGCTGACCAATTAGAAGGAAAAGAGATAAAAAACAAAGTAGAGAGTCTTGACAGCAGGTTAGAACATGCAGAAGATCGAATCTCAGGGATTGAAGACAGCCTAGATATTATAGAGAAAGAACATACAACCATCCAAGACAACTCCAAGAAATATGATAGGTCTATCCAACACCTGGAAGACACCATCAGAAGGCCCAATCTAAGGATAATGGGTGTAGAGGAGCACCTAGAAACAGAAGTTAATGGTCTAGGAAATTTGTTTAACAGGATCCTAGCAGAGAACTTCCCAAACATGCAAAAAGATAGGCCTATTCAGATACAAGAAGCTTTTAGAACCCCAAATAGACCAGAGCAGAATAGGACATCCCACCGTCACATTATAATCCACACAGGATCAACCCAGACCAAGGAAAAGATCCTTAAAGCTGTCAAGGAGAAAAGGTTAATCACCTATAAAGGGAAACCAATTAGAATTACCTCAGATTTCTCAGCAGAGACAATCAAAGCAAGAAGAGCCTGGAATGACGTATGCCATGCCCTAAAAACAAACAACTATCAACCAAGAATACTGTACCCAGCAAAACTCTCCTTCATAACTGAAGGCCAAATAAAAACCTTCCATAGCAAAGAAAAATTGAAACAATACATCTCCACCAAACCAGACCTGCAAAAGATTCTTAAAGATGTCCTACACATAGAAAACCAACAAGAACGCAACAAAGGCCAAGAAACTGCACCCAAACTGAGAATCCAAGAACCTTAGGAAGAACCCAGTTTTCACAGCCCCCAAGAAGGTGGATAACATGGCAGGAACCCCCAAATACCTCTCAGTCCTATCTCTTAACCTTAACGGACTGAACTCTCCAATTAAGCGCCATAGACTGTCTAGTTGGATTAAAAAACAAGACCACTCTATCTGCTGCCTGCAGGAGTCACATCTTGCCCGTAAAAACAAACATATTTTCAAAGTTAAAGGCTCGAACAAAATCTACCAAGCAAACGGCCCTCATAAACAGGCGGGAGTTGCAATCCTAATATCAGATAAAATAGACTTCAAACTAAAATTCGTGAGAAGAGAAAAAGAAGGTCGCTACCTACTAATTAAAGGATCTCTCCTTCAGGAGGATATTACAATTCTAAATATCTATTCGCCAAACAATGGAGCACCCAAATTTATCAAAGAAACACTACTTTCCCTCAAATCCCATATAGATCCAAAGACATTAATTGTTGGGGATTTGAACACACCACTCTCCCCACTAGATAGATCAACTCGGCAAAAACTCAACAGAGAAACCGCAGATCTAAACAGCTGCATAGATCAACTAGACTTAACAGACATTTACCGAACATTTCACCCAGCAGCAACAGAATACACGTTCTTCTCAGCAGCACATGGAACGTTTTCTAAAATAGACCACATTTTAGGCCACAAAGCAAACTTGTCCAAATTCAGAAACATTGAAGTTATACCTTGCATTCTCTCTGACCACAAGGGAATAAAATTAGAACTCAACACCAAAAGCCACCAAAGAAAGTCCGGTATCACATGGAGGCTGAACAACACACTGCTGAATCATGAGTGGGTCATGGAAGAGATTAGAAAGGAAATTCAAATGTTCATGCTATTCAACAAAAATGAACACACAAATTACCAGCTCCTCTGGGACACAGCAAAGGCAGTACTCAGAGGCAAGTTTATAGCTCTGAGCTCCTACATCAACAAATTGGAGAGATCGGAAACTAACAATTTAATGACACATCTAAACCTCCTTGAAAAAGAGCAGCAAGATAAACCCCAATCCAGTAGACGAAAAGAAATAATCAAAATTAAATCAGAATTAAATGAATTAGAATCCAAAAAAACTATAGAAAGAATCAACAAAACAAAGAGTTGGTTCTTTGAAAAACTTAACAAAATTGACAGAACCTTAGCAAACCTTATCAGAAAAAGGAGAGAACACACCCAAATTAATAAACTCAGAGATGAGAATGGAAACATCACCACGGAAACAACCAAGATTCAGAACATTATTAGGGGATACTTCTCAAAACTTTATGCTAATAAGTTTGAGAACTTGACAAAAATGGACCTTTTCCTAGCAAATATTGACATGCCAAAACTAAACCAAGATGAGTTAAACCAGCTTAACAGGCCCATATCAAGCATTGAAATAGAAACAGCAATAAGAGACCTCCCAGCTAAGAAAAGTCCAGGACCAGATGGTTTTACAGCGAAATTTTACAAGGTCTTCAAAGCAGAGCTCACACCAATATTCCTCCAACTCTTCAATGAAATTGAAAGAGAAAGCTCACTACCGAACACATTCTATGAAGCCATCATAACCCTCATCCCAAAACCAGGCAGGGACTCATCAAAGAAAGAAAACTATAGACCCATTTCTTTGATGAACATTGATGCAAAACTTCTCAACAAAATTTTGGCCAATCGACTTCAACAATTCATCCAAAAAATCATACACCATGATCAAACAGGATTCATTTCAGGGATGCAAAGCTGGTTCAATATACGCAAATCAATTAATATTATTCATCACATCAACAGGAGGAAGAATAAGAACCACATGGTTATCTCAATAGATGCAGAAAAAGCATTCGACAAGATCCAACACCCCTTTATGATGAAGGTTCTGGAAAAATTAGGAATCCATGGAACATTCCTCAATACAATAAAGGCTGTATATGACAAACCTACAGCCAGCATTATACTCAATGGTGAAAAACTAAAGCCATTTCCTCTTAACTCAGGAACAAGACAAGGATGCCCACTCTCTCCACTTCTCTTCAATCTAGTATTAGAATGCCTAGCTACAGCAATAAGACAAGATGCAGACATAAAGGGGATCCAAATAGGGAAAGAAGAAATAAAACTCTCCCTCTTTGCAGATGACATGATCTTGTATTTAAAGAATCCCATAGACTCCACTCCCAAATTACTCAAGCTGATTCAAAACTTTGGCAAAGTAGCAGGTTATAAAATTAACCCCCAAAAATCAATGGCTTTTCTGTATGCCAACAATGAGAAAAGTGTGGCTGAAATTAGGAAAGCAACCCCATTTGTAATAGCCCCACAAAAAATAAAATACCTAGGAATTAACTTAACCAAAGAAGTGAAGGACCTCTATGATGAAAACTTTAAAATCTTGAAAAAGGAAATCAACACAGAACTTAAAAAATGGCAAAACCTCCCATGCTCCTGGATTGGCAAGATTAACATCGTGAAAATGGCAATACTTCCCAAGGCTATCTACAAATTCAACGCGATACCTATCAAAATTCCACCCTCATTCTTCAAGGAAATAGAGGAGGCAATCCAAAAATTCATATGGAACAATAAAAGACCCCGAATAGCAAAAACGCTCCTCAACGGAAAGAACACTGCTGGAGGAATATCAATACCAAATTTCAAACTCTACTATAAAGCCATAGTAATCAAAACAGCTTGGTATTGGCATAAGAACAGACCTCAGGACCAATGGAATAGAATTGAAAACCCAGAAATGAACCTACAGACCTATAGCCATCTAATCTTCGATAAGGAAGCTAAAACAATAGAATGGAAGAAAGACAGCCTCTTCAGTAAATGGTGCTGGCAAAATTGGTTAACTACATGTAGAAAACTAAAGCTAGATCCTTATATATCACCCTGTACCAGAATCAACTCCAAATGGATCAAAGACCTTGAACTCAAAGCAGACACTCTGAAAACATTACAGGATGGAATAGGAGAAACCCTAGGTCTCCTTGGCTCAGGTCGAAATTTTCTGAATAGAGACCCGGAAGCACAACAAATCAAAGAAAGGTTGGACAAATGGGATTGCATAAGATTGCAGAGCTTCTGCAGGGCAAATGACATAGCTAGCAAGATCAATAGAAAGCCCACCGATTGGGAGAAGATCTTTACTAGCCATACAACGGACAAGGATCTCATATCTAAAATATACTTGGAACTCAAAAAATTAAACCACCCAACAACAAATCCTCAAAGAATCAACTGCCCAATAAATAAGTGGGCTAAAGACTTAAAGAGAAGCTTCTCTGAAGAAGAAAGAAGGATGGCCAATAGACACATGAAGAAATGTTCAACATCCCTAGCCATAAAAGAAATGCAAATCAAAACAACATTGAGATATCACCTCACTCCAGTTAGAACAGCAAAAATCAAGAACTCTAACAACAACAGATGCTGGAGGGGATGTGGACAGAAAGGAACCTTACTTCATTGTTGGTGGGAATGTAAACTTGTTCAACCACTTTGGAAAGCAGTATGGAGGTTCCTCAGAAGACTTCACATAGATCTCCCCTATGATCCAGCAATCCCACTTTTGGGCATTTACCCAAATGTTTACAAACAAGACCACACTAAAGCTACCAGCACAACTATGTTTATTGCAGCATTATTTACCATAGCTAAGATATGGAACCAACCCAGATGCCCCTCAGTAGATGAATGGATCAAGAAAATGTGGTATATATACACAATGGAATTCTATGCCTCCATCAGAAAGAATGACATTTCCCCATTTGTTAGGAAATGGAAAGGTTTGGAAAAAATTATATTAAGTGAAGTAAGCCAGGCCCAAAGAAGCATAGGTCCCATGGTTTCCCTTATTTGCAATATCTAGTATAGGTATGAGTCAAGCGGAAAAGGTCAGATAATGTGATGTTAGGAAAATGAACCCTTAAATATGTATTTTAATGTTTTCGTTTCTTTCATGCATGTGTTTCTAATGCATTTATAAGATTATTTCTTTGTTGCTTTGTATGTCCCTCCCCCACAGTGTAACCCCCGCTTTCACTATATTTGATGTCAGTATAACATGTGGAGGAGATGGGGACAAACAAGTCGTTTAAGGATTCAGGTGGACCTGTTGCAACAATGAGAAGTACAAAATGTCATGTCAAAACCAGCTTTACAATGTCGGTGTGTGGGGGGGGAGGGGGGTATAATTGGGTGGGGAGAGGGGGGTAAAATTGGGTGGGGGCAGGGGGGAGGCGGGGAAGGGAAGTGAAGGGTAAACAAAGGAGGAGGCTGCAATGCTTGGTAAGAAATGTATGCATTATCCTGCCCATGTAATTGTAGCCCCCCTGTACAGTATGCTCTCAAATAAAATAAAATACAATTAAAAAAAAATTAAAAAAAAAAAAGAATTAGAGAAATAGAAAATTTAGGTTCAACACAGGATGACCCATTGCAACAATGATATGCACAAGACACTATGTTGAAAATGAACTTTACACCCTGGGGAGGGAGGAGTAAGGGAAGTGGGGAGGGATGGGATAGTGGGAGAACAAGACAGAAGGGGGTAACAATGCTCAACAAGAAATGTACTCCTTATGTTACAAGTGTACTTAATCCCTCTTTAAAGCATCTTTACAACAAAATAAATTTTTTAAAAGAATAATGAAAAATAAAACCTGCCAGTACATAGGAAAACACTTAAAAATGTTAGGTTCAAAATGCAATTAAAATTTAGACCTACATGCTGAGCAAGAGTTAGAATAAATGTGAAAAGGCTTCTTCTTAACATGATGATTCAGATATATGTAGGCTTAGAATTAGGCAAGGTGTTCCAGTTAGAGTTGGGTTAGGATGAGAAAAAAGATATAAGATATTGTGTAAAACTGCCACATATTTTAAGAAGAATGAAGGGCATCAAAGTTAGAATGAATGAAAACCAGTGTTACTTTAAACATTCAGATATAATTTGGTTTAAAGTGTGAGATACTTTGTTTGTTCTAGCTAGGGATAGGGAAGGATAAGCTTTACTGTCAATTTTACTTTTACACTAAGAAGTAGAAGCAAAAAATGTGTGATTAAATAGAATCTAGACAATTTTCCTTACATTAACCATTTGGTGTTAAATCAGACGGTGATTAAGATTAGGTTTCTGTTTAATCGGGGTTGAGGATAGAGTAAAGAAATGGGGTAAATTAGTGGCTTGCACCTATTATCCTAGCTACTCAGGAAGCTGATTTCTGAGGATCACAGTTCAAAGCTAGCCCGGGCAGGAAAGTACGTGTACTTATCTCCAATTAACCACCAGAAAACCCAAAAGTGGTGCTGTGGCTCAAGTGGTAAAGCACACACCTTGAGCTAAACAACTCAGGGATTGTGCCCCGGCCCAGAGTTCAAGCCCTACGACCGACAAAAAAAAAAAAAAAAAAAAAAAAAAAGAAATCTGTTAAATGATGAGTAAAGCTGAACTTATTTTAGGTTCTAGGAATTCAGGAAATACTGGGATAATGGAAGTACAATTTATTTCATAATATCAGGAATTGAGATCAATGGGTATAATGATTCCTGTTATGGAACAAGATATATTCCGAATTAAGAGTGAGAAAATCTGTAGGGTTTACAGAAAACCTGAAATTTATTTCAAGAATTATAAGTGGAATTTCAGTTAGGATTGCAGAAAACGAGCATTTTTCATAAATTTTAGAATTGGGATACTATTAGTATCAAGGTTATGGTTAGGATTCAAGCCATGGTTAGCGTTAGAGTGAAGGAGAAGAAAATGAGGCTCAAACTGAAGGTAAATTTTAGAATAAGCCTGGTAATTAGAATGAATGTGAACTAGAGTATTGCTATTAATATTAGAATCTACTTACAATTAGGCTTATGGTTATTGTCAATGTTCCAGTTAAGTTAGGGTTAGAAAATGACTAAGATATTCGAAAAAATGAAATCCATTTTTGGAAGGCTTATTTGAATCAAGTTAGGATGAGTGAAAACTAGTGTACTTGTGTTAGTGTTAGTATTGTCATACAATTAGGATTAAGATTAAGGTCAGTATTTTGGTCTGATTATGATGACTGTTATGAATAAGAAAGTTTTTAGTATAAAATTCAGTCCTCACTAACAAGTAGAAGCAAAAATATGAGACTGAATAGTAACTAGAGCATTATCATTATATTTATTTCTCAGTGATCATTCTTGTAATGATTAATGAGAGTTTTCCAGCCAGGTTTAGGTTGAGAGTTAGCATTAAGTAATGGACTAGAGGGTAAGTAAATCTGAAACTGTTTTAGGGTACAGGGTTTGTGGAAAAGGTAGGATGAATGGAAACTACAAAATTTTTCCTGATAAGACCTGTTGCAACAATGAGAAGTACAAAATGTCATGTCAAAACCAGCTTTACAATGTCGGTGTGGGGGGGGGGTGGGGGGTATAATTGGGTGGGGGGAGGGGGGAGGCTGGGAAGGGAGGTGAAGGGTAAACAAAGGAGGAGGCTGCAATGCTTGGTAAGAAATGTATGCATTATCCTGCCCATGTAATTGTAGCCCCTCTGTACAGTATGTTCTCAAATAAAATAAAATAAAATTAAAAAAAAAAGCCTGGGACTTAACTGTCCAACGTGAAATAGTTATTGTGGAACAATCTAAGTTAAGAGTATCAAGATTTAAACTAGGTACAGTGGCTCAAATCTGACAGGAAAATTTTCAACTGGTTTTGCAATGAAATAAAGAAGTTTAAGAATAGGTTTAACCCTAAACTTCACATTTGGATTTTGACTCAATAATCTCTGAATTACCATCATCTATGAAGAAGACACAAAACGCTGATTTTTACCAAAATGTTTATAATTTTGATATCATACTTTATAGTAATGTGAAAAATAAGATCTTATGTTTTCTTTAAAGATATTTATATAGTTTTTGTTTCTGAAGCAAAACTTTATGAACAGGGCAATAAATATTAAATATTCTAACATAAAAAAATTTTTCCTGATAAGAGAATTTGAGAACAAGTAATATAATCGTTCATGATAGAGAACAAGATAACTTCAGAGGTAGAGTCAGAAAATTTGTAGGAATTAGGGCATACTGAAACTAATTTCCAGAGTGCAAACTGGAGTATTCATTAGTATGATTAAAAACTAGTCTTTTTCTTAAACATTAGAATTCGACTATCATTAGGGTGAAAGTTAGGTTTCAGTTCCAGCTGGCTTAGTGTAAGCATTAGGGAAATGGAAAGTTAGGGTACAACTGTAAGTAAATCTTCGAATAAGTCGAGTTATAATTAGGATGAATGTGAAATAGGAAAGGGCTAATAATATTAAGATTAGGGTATGATTAGTGTGAGGGTTAACCTGAATATTCCAGTTAGAGTTAGGGTTACAATAATGGAAAGATAATGAGCAAAACTACAAACTATTTTAAGAAAGATAAGTTGAATCAAAGTTAGGATGAATAAAAACTAATGTATTTGTGTGGCTTTTAAAATCCAAAGCACATTAGTTCCAGTGTTAGGGTTACTTTTCTAATTCAGGTTAGGCTTAGGGTTAGGGAAGGGTAAGCTTTAAATAAAATTGAATTTTTTGTTAACATTTTCAAGTAAAATATGTTTGAAATTTAACAAAAACTACAGAGTTTCTCTAAGTTTCCTATACAGGGTTCAATGGGGTTAAATTTAGAGTTAGGTTTCTAGTAAGGTTTAGATATATAGTAAGGGTTAGGAACTAGAGTAGATTTTAAGCAAACCTGCGACTTCTTTTTGGAGATATAGGAGTTCTGTACAAGTTAAGATTAGTGGAAACTATGGTATTTTTCATGATATGAGGATTTGAGGTTAATGATTCATAATAGGGAACAAGATAGATATCAGAGGCCAAGTCTAGGAATCTGTAGTCTTTGGAGCAAACTGCAAATCATTTCAAAGACAATGCGTATCTGTAAGGATGTATCTAAACTCGAGTATTTTCCATTAATTTTAGGATTGGGTTACTATTATCATGAAGATTACTCTTAGGGTTCTGACCAGGATTACAGTTAGGATTAGGGAAATTGAAGGTTGAGAACTTGAGTGACTTACTTCCCTTGTGTATGTATATGCACTATTCTAAGGCTTGAACTCAAGGCTTGGGTTCTGTTCCTGAGCTTTTTGCTGTAGGCTACGAGCCACAAATACACTTCCAGCTTTCTTTGGCAGTAAATTGGAGATGAGAATCTCACAGACTTTCCTATCTGAGCTGACACTGAAGTGAGATGTCCAGATCCCTGCCTTCTCATTGAAGTTAGGATCAAAACCATAGGTCCCGTCTGTAGTTTCCCTTACTTGCAGTAACTAGTACATGGTATCATATGACCATATAAGATGATGTTAAGTAAAATGAACCCTAAGATATGGACACAAATGAGTTTTTATTCCATGAGATTCTTATCTCTATATAATCCCCCAAATAAAGTTGGAAGGGGAGCTGTGGTTCAAGTATAGAACACCATCCTTTAGGGAAAAAGCTTAAGTGAGAAGGTAAGGTCCTGAGTTTAAACCAAAATATTAGCACTCAAAAAAGTTGATTTCTTTTCCTTGAAGTTTTTATTAAATTGCTCAGAAAATAATAAACATTGAATTTATGTTTAGCATTACTATGAAAATCATGTTATATTTATTGATGCTATTCTTTATTTTCCTAAATTTTATTTACACATTAATATCCAGTAATGGAAAGAGACAATTAGTGCTTCACAATTTTTTATGGCAGTTGAACATATGGATGAGAGATGCTTACAAGGAATTTGGACTGAAATAGATATGTGCAAGCTCTTCATATAAATAAATGATAGTTGAAGAACCTGTGGCCCTGTATGAAATAAAATAAAGAAATCAGCAAGGAAAGATAAGGTATGATTCTGGAAACCACACAATTTTGGAAGATAAAAAAACAAGGAAAATATGTAGCTTTTTGTAAGTTCTTTGTAACCCACAGACACAATTTATTCCTTATTTCTACTGTAAGGCATTTCAGTTAACTTTATTTTACAAAGTTAAACATGACTGGCATTTAATACTAACTGGCGTCTGTCAAAGGTGAGCAATTATTCTAGCCAGGTGCTAGGGGTTCATGCCTATAATCCTAGCTACTCTGAGGGCTGAGATGTCTAGAGCCTAGTTCAAAGCCAGGTTGGAGAGGAAAGTTGGTGAGACTTTTCTGTTCAATTAACCACAAAAAAAACTGGAAGTGGCACTGTGGCTCAAAGTGGCAGCACTAGCCTCGAGTAATAAATTTCAGATACAGAACCCAAGTCCAGAGTTCAAGTTCTCTGAAATAATTATTAAAATACTTGTTCTCACGATTTCTTTAACTTGTCTAGAAGAATGTTTTAAACTTAAGGATTTTTTATTTCATGTGTCAGCATTGATTTTTAAGATGTGCAGAGAAAAATAATTTAAAGTCAGAACTGGTTTGTATTACTTTGTATTACACATTGCCTCTACACCCAGAGATCAGCTGGAAAGCAGATGGCCAAATCCTGGCTGTTAGCAATGAATATGGATATATGTTTCTTTGAGCAGATACACAAACTTTTGTAATGGTAGCCTTTATATATAACACCTTAATTGTAATAATAAAATTAATATTATTACTATTATTATTTTTTGTCTGTTGTGGGGCTTGAATTCTGGGTCTAGGCATTGTCCTTCAGCTCTTCAGCTCAAGGCTAGCAATCTACCACTTGAGCAACAGTGCCACTTCACATTTTCTGAACCTTTAGTTGGAGATAAGGGTCTCACAGACTTTCCTGCTTGTGCTGGCTTTGAACAGAGACCCTCAGTTTTCAGCCTCCTTAGTAGCAAGAATTACAGGTGTGAGCCACTGGCAGCCAGCAGTAAAATTATTTTGAAAAAGAAAAACCCATTATTCTATCTTTAAAAATTTACAATCTGGCAAGTGTATCTGTAACATTAGTTGTATCAAGTAACCATAGGCAGCAATCATTTTTAGATCTCACTATGTCCTGTCCAATGCCAGACAATATATCATTAATTTACTTTTTCCTAACCAAGTTCATGATGAATTCTCAGCACCACAATTTTCTAGTGAGTAAAAAGAATTCTTCAACATATTTATTTCAACAAACAGCATTTTGCACTTGGTTTTTTTTTTAATTTTGTCAGCCCTGGGGTTTGAAATCAAGGCCTGGGCACTCTCCCTGAGTTTCTTTTGCTCAAGGTTAGCACATTACCAATTGAGCCACAGCACCACTTCCAATTTTTCTGCTTATGTCATACTGAGGAATCAAATCAAGTGCGTCATGCATGCGAGGCCAGCACTCTACCACTAATCACATTCCCAGTCATTGGGTCTTTTGTTGTTGTTGTTGTTGTTTTAAAATAGCATTTTACTATGTGTCCTTCTGTTGGCCTAAAACTTGGGCTGGTCTCAAGCTAACTTCTAAATCAGCCTCCCAAGTTCAGAGATTACAAACATTGACCACCATAGTCGGCACAAGATTCTTTGTGAGAGAATACTCTTTTCAGATATAGAAAGAGTTATTCTGTCTTCTTTGGACTGGATGTTTTTTGCATTCTGCACTGTTAATCACATTCCTTGTCCTGTTATGTTTCCCCTTCTAGATTAATTGAAATATTTCAGGTTCTGAACTTGAAGCTGCCCCTGCCATCCAACACCACCACATTCTTGTGGATAGCACTAGCTGGCCTCATGAGCATAGCAGCCAGCTGGAGCTCAGCTATCTGATGGCCTTGAACTTCAACAATGCAATCATTTCTGGGCACAGACTGAAAACTGTCATAGGTAAGTTTGATTTATTCCAGCCTATTCTCAGCTACTTGCCATTCTCAGCTTTGTATGCTTTAAATTCTGTTAAACATTCATTACTATTTCCCAGCATTCTCAAATGTAACATATATGTCTTACTTTAAAATTTATCCAAACATGCAAAAAATGTTAACGTAGTTACTATCCGCCAGTGGCTCATGTTTGAAAACCTAGCTACTTTAGAGGTCAAAAACTGAGCATCTTGGGTTAAAGCAGCCCAAAATCCAGAAGTGGAGATGTGGCTCAAGTGGTAGAGTGTCAGCTTTGAGCAAAAAGACTAACCAAGTATAATTAGTCTACTTTGGACTCACTCATGGAAAACACACACACACACACACACACACACACACACACACACACACACACACATACACACACACACACACACATACACACAATGTACATTCCCCTAGACTCCCTTTCTTGAGCAGTATTCAATGTCAATAACTTAATGCACGTTTTCCAAATTATTATGGTAGGGATTAAACTACATTTGTATTTATGACAATGCATTTTTTGTACTTTTTCTTTTTCATTTTTTGGTACTTATGTGAGAAAACAGTGTTTTGTGAAGACTAAACAGAAATCAATGTGTCAGTAAATAGATAGATGACAGACTGAAAGATGCAGATAATACCACTTGAAATTTTATTTCTCCAAATTTAAATATATATACATATGTATGTATTTAAAATTTCTGCCAAGATTTTATTTCCATTAACAAAGATCTATTTGTTCCATTATATAAATTTAACATATTGTATGTTTCATAGTAGATTTATATTTATAGAATTTCTTAACTTTGGAAACAAGGTTCTGCAGTGTAGACCAGGCTTTCTTCAACTCCTAATTCTCCTGTGTCAGGTTCCTGAGTATTGGCTGGCATTACCATGTGGTAGCATAGTACCATGTCCAGCTATATTATTTATATTTTGTACAGTAGAATACTAATGTGAACAGCTTTAAGCCACATATCTTCATGAGCATGAATGAATTTCTTGCAGAAAATGTTATAAATAGAGTTACTGAGTAAAGCCAATAATGGTAGACATGCCTGTAATCCCAGCACCAAGGAGGATTGTAAGCTTTAGAGCAGCCTAAGCTACACAGTAAGTCCCTACCATAGCTAAGATATGGAACCAATGCAAATGTCCCTCAGTAGATGAATGGATCAAGAAAATGTGGTATATATACACAATGGAATTCTATGCCTCCATCAGAAAGAATGACATTGCCCCATTTGTTAGGAAATGGAAAAACTTGGAAAAATTTATATTAAGTAAAGTAAGCCAGGCCCAAAGAAACATAGGTCCCATGGTTTCCCTTATTTGTAATATCTAGTATATGTATGAGTCAAGCAGAAAAGGTCAGATAATGTCATGTCAGGAAAATGAACCCTTAGATGTGTATTTTAATGTTTTTTTTTCTTTCATGCATGTGTTTCTAACGCATTTATAAGATTATCTCTTTGTTGCTTTGTATGTCCCTCCCCCACAGTATAACCCCTGCTTTCACTATATTTGATGTCAGTATAACTTGTGGAGGAGATGGGGAAAAACCAGTTGTTTAAGGATACAGGTGGACCTGTTGCAACAATGAGAAGTACAAGTTGTCATGTCCAAAACGAGCTTTACAACGGCGGTGCGGGGGGTGGGGGAGGGAAGGGAGGGAAGGAGAAGGATTAGGATTGGGGGGGAGGGGAGACTGGGAAGGGATGTGAAGGGTAAACAAAGGAGGAGGCTGCAATGCTTGGTAAGAAATGTACGCATTATCCTGCTCAGGTAATTGTAACTCCTCTGTACAGTATGTTCACAAATTAAATTAAATTTAATTTAAAAAAAACAACACTAGTGCACATGGAAAGCTGTGCAAACTGCCTCAGTTTAGTTATGAAGAATAACTCATGAGACAAAGAGTATGGTCATTTAATGTTATTTAAATAATAGTTATAATATTAAAGATGAACTATTGGTAAGTCTTCATATTTCCTGTTTGTATCCTTCTTTTTTCATGCATATATTTTTCTTTTTCTTTTTGTTATTGTGAAAATAACATACAGAGGGGTTACAATTACATGAGCAAGGTAATGAGTACATTTCTTTTTTTTTCTTTTTCTTTTTTATACAATGAGCAAAGAGTGGAAGTTTCTAGATATTGTGAGCAAAGCATGATTGAGTAGGGAACTTTCTTTATTCCTTTCTGATCCAGGAATATGTGTTTCATGTGTAAGCAATAGTTCTGACTTAATATAATAAGGAATTAAACATTTCATTCTTTTTTTTTTTTTGGTTGGTCATGGGGCCTGAACTGTGGGCCTGGGTGCTGTCGCTCAGCTATTCAGCTCAAGGCTAGTACCCTACCACTTGAGCCACAGTGCAACTTCCGTCTTTTATTTCTTCATATGTGGTGCTGAGGAACCCAACCCAGGGCCTCATGCATGCAAGGCAAGCGAACTAACACTGAGTCACCTTTCCAGCCCCTAAAAATTTAATTCTTTCTTTTAATTTTAATTTTAATTTTTATTTTTTGTGAACATGCAGAGGGGTTACAATTACATGGGCAAGATAATGAGTACATTACTTATCAAGAATTGCAGCCTCCTCCTTTGTTTACCCTTCACATCTCGTCCAAGCCTCCCCCGGCTCCCCAACTCAATCCTCCCCTCCCCCTCGCACCAAAGTTGTAAAGTTCGTTTTCGACATGACAACATGTACTTCTCATTGTTGCAACGGGTCCACCTGTATCCTTAAACGACTTGTTTTTCCCCATCTCCTCCACAAATTATACCGACATCAAATATAGTGAAAGCAGGGGTTATACTGTGGGAGAGGGACAAATAAAGCAACAAAGAAATAATCTTATAAATGCGTTAGAAACAAATGCATGAAAGAAAAAACACATTTAAAAACACAAGTCATTTAAGGATTCAGGTGGACCTGTTGCAACAATGACAAGTACAAAATGTCATGTCAAAACCAGCTTTACAATGTCGGTGTGGGGGGGGTGGGGGGTATAATTGGGTGGGGGGAGGGGGGAGGCTGGGAAGGGAGGTGAAGGATAAACAAAGGAGGAGGCTGCAATGCTTGGTAAGAAATGTATGCATTATCCTGCCCATGTAATTGTAGCCCCTCTGTACAGTATGTTCTCAAATAAAATAAAATTAAATTTAAAAAAAAATGTCATGTCAAAACCAGCTTTACAATGTCGGTGTGGGGGAGGAGAGGGGTATGATTGGGTGGGGGGGGAGGAGGGAGGCTGGGAAGGGAGGTGAAAGGTAAACAAAGGAGGAGGCTGCAATGCTTGGTAAGAAATATATGCATTATCCTGCCGATGTAATTGTAACCCCTCTGTACAGTATGTTCTCAAATAAAATAAAATAAAATAAACAAAAAAAATACATAATGAAGGGCTCATTTTCCTAACATCATGTTATCTGACCTTTTCCGCTTGACTTATACATATACTAGATATTGCAAATAAGGAAAACCATGGGACCAATGTTTCTTTGGGCCTGGCTTACTTCACTTAATATAATTTTTTCCAAGTTTTTCCATTTCCTAACAAATGGGGCAATGTCATTCTTTCTGATGGAGGCATAGAATTCCATTGTGTATATATACCACATTTCCTTGATCCATTCATCTACTGAGGGGCATATGGGTCGTTTCCATATCTTAGCTATGGTAAATAGTGCTGCAATAAACATAGTTGTGCTGGTAGCTTTAGTGTGGTCTTGTTTGTAAACATTTGGGTAAATGCCCAAAAGTGGGATTGCTGGGTCATACGGAAGATCTGTGTGAAGTCTTTTGAGGAACCTCCATACTGCTTTCCAAAGTGGTTGAACAAGTTCAACACTCCTACCAACAATGAAGCAAGGTTCCCTTCTGTCCACGTTCCCTCCAGCATCTGTTGTTGTTAGAGTTCTTGATTTTTGCCATTCTAACTGGAGTGGGGTGGTACCTTAATGTTGTTTTGATTTGCATTTATTTTATGGCTAGGGAGGTTGAACATTTCTTCATGTGTCTATTGGCCATCCTTCTTTCCTCTTCAGAGAAGTTTCTCTTTAAGTCTTTAGCCCACTTATTTATTGGGCAGTTATTTCTTTGAGGATTTGTTGTTGGGGGATTTAATTTTTTGAGTTCCAAGTATATTTTAGATATGAGACCCTTGTGCGTTGTATGGCTAGTGAAGATCTTCTCCCAATCCGTGGGTTTTCTATTCATCTTGCAAGCTATGTCCTTTGCCATGCAGAAGCTCTGCAACTTCATGCCATCCCATTTGTCCAACCTTTCTTTGATTTCTTGTATTTCCGAGTCTCTATTAAGAAAATATTGGCTTGAGGCAAGAAACCTAGGGTTTCTCCAATTCCATCCTGTAATGTTTTCAGAGTGTCTGTTTTGACTCTGACGTCTTTGATCCATTTGGAGTTCATTCTGGTGCAGGGTGATATATAAAGATCTAGCTTTAGTTTTCTACAAGTAGTTAATCAATTTTGCCAGCAACGTTTACTGAAGAGGCTGTCTTTATTCCATTCTATTATTTTAACTCCCTTATCAAAGATTAGTTGGCTATAGGTCTGTAGGTTCATTTCTGGGTTTTCAATTCTATTCCATTGGTCCTGAAGTCTGTTCTTATGTCAGTACCAAGCTGTTTTTATTCCTATGGCTTTATACTAGAGTTTGAAATTTGGTATTGATATTCCTCCAGCAGTGTTCTTTCCGTTGAGGAGCGTTTTTGCTATTCGGGGTCTTTTATTGTTCCATATGAATTTTTGGATTGGAATTTTGATAGGTATCACGTTGAATTTGTAGATAGCCTTGGGAAGTATTGCCATTTTCAGAAAGTTGATCATTCCAATCCAGGAGCATGGAAGGTTTTGACATTTGCTATTTTCTGTTTTGATTTCCTTTTTCAAGATTTTTAAGTTTTCATCATAAAGGTCCTTCACTTCTTGGGTTCAGTTAATTCCTAGGTATTTTATTTTTTGAGGGGCTATTACAAATGGAGTTGTTTTCCTAATTTCAGCCACCCTGTTCTGATTGTTGGTATACAGAAAAGCCATTGATTTTGGGGGGTTAATTTTATACCCTGCTACTTTGCCAAAGTTTTGAATCAGCTTGAATAATTAGGAAGTGGAGTCTATGGGATTCTTTAAATACAAGATCATGTCATCTGCAAAGAGGGAGAGTTTTATTTCTTCTTTCCCTATTTGAATCCCCTTCATGTCTGCATCTTGTCTTATTGCTGTAGCTAGGCATTCTAATACTAGATTGAAGAGAAGTGGAGAGAGTGGGCATCCTTGTCTTGTTCCTGAGTTAAGAGGAAATGGCTTTAGTTTTTCACCATTGAGTATAATGCTGGCTGTAGGTTTGTCATATACAGCCTTTATTATATTGAGGAATGTTCCCTGGATTCCTAATTTTTCCAAAATCTTCATCACAAAAGGATGTTGAATCTTGTCGCATGTTTTTTTTGCATCTATTGAGATAACCATGTGGTTCTTGTTCTTGCTGCTGTTGATGTGATGAATATTATTAATTGATTTGCGTATATTGAACCAGCTTTCCATCCCTGAAATGAATCCTGTTTGCTCGTGGTGTATGATTTTTTGGATGAATTTTTGAAGTTGATTGGACAAAATTTGTTGAGAAATTTTGCATCAATGTTCATCAAAGAAATGGGTCTATAGTTCTCTTTCTTTGATGAGTCCCTGCCTGGTTTGGGGATCTTTTGAAATCTTTTTCAATTTCATTGACGAGTTGAAGGAGTATTCGTGTGAGCTCTGCTTTGAAAGCCTTGTTGAATTCCGTTGTAAAACCATCTGGTCCTGGACTTTTCTTGGCTGGAAGGTCTCTTATTGCTGTTTCTATTTCAATGCTTCATATGGGCCTGTTAAGCTGGTTTAACTCATGTTGGTTTAGTTTTGGCATGTCAATATTTGCTAGAGAAAAGGTCCATTTCTGTCAAGTTCTCAAACTTATTAGCATAAAGTTTTGAGAAGTATTCCCTTATAATATTCTGAATCTTGGTTGTTCTCATGGTGATGTTTCCATACTCATCTCTGAGTTTATTTATTTGGGTGTGTTCTCGTCTTTTTCTTATAAGATTTGCTAAGGGTCTGTCAATTTTGTTAAGTTTTTCGAAGAACCAACTCTTTGTTTTGTTGATTCTTTCTATAGCTTTTGTGGATTCTAATTCATTTAATTCTGATTTAATTTTGATTATTTCTTTCTGTCTACTGGATTTGAGTTTACCTTGCTGCTCTTTTTCAAGGAGGTTTAGATGTGTCATTAAATTGTTGGTTTCAGATCTCTCCAATTTTTGATGTAGGAGCTCAGAGCTATAAACTTGCCTATGAGTACTGCCTTTGCTGTGTCCCAGAGGAGCTGGTAGTTTGTATGTTCATTTTTGTTGAATAGCATGAACATTTGAATTTCCTTTCTAATCTCTTCCATGACCCACTCATGATTCAGCATTGTGTTGTTCAGCCTCCATGTGATACCGGACTTTCTTTGGTGGCTTTTGGTGTTGAGTTCTAATTTTATTCCCTTGTGGTCAGAGAGAATGCAAGGTATAACTTCAATGTTTCTGAATTTAGACAGGTTTGCTTTGTGGCCTAAAATGTGGTCTATTTTGGAAAATATTCCATGTGCTGCTGAGAAAAACGTGTATTCTGATGCTGCTGGGTGAAATGTTCGGTAAATGTCTGTTAAGTCTAGTTGATCTATGCAGCTGTTTAGATCTGCGGTTTCTCTGTTGAGTTTTTGCCGAGTTGATCTGTCTAGTGGGGAGAGTGGTGTGTTAAAATCCCCAACAATTAATGTCTTTGGATCTATATGGGATTTGAGGGAAAGTAGTGTTTCTTTGATAAATTTGGGTGCTCCATTGTTTGTCGAATAGATATTAGAATTGTAATATCCTCCTGAAGGAGAGATCCTTTAATTTGTATGTAGCGACCTTCTTTATCTCTTCTCACGAATTTTAATTTGAAGTCTATTTTATCTGATATTAGGATTGCAACTCCGGCCTGTTTATGGGGTCCATTTGCTTGGTAGATTTTATTCCAGCCTTTAACATTGAAAATGTGTTTGTTTTTATGGGCAAGATGTGACTCCTGAAGCTAGCAGATAGAAGGGTCTTGTTTTTTAATCCAATTAGTTGGTCTATGTCGTTTAATTGGAGAGTTCAGTCCGTTAATGATGATAGAAAGGACTGAGAGGTATTTGGGGGTTCCTGCCATGTTATCTACCTTCTTGGCGCCTGCGAAAACTAGGTTCTTCCTATCGTTCTTGGATTCTCAGTTTGGGTGCAGTTTCTTGGCCTTTATTGTGGTTTTGTTGGTTTTCTATGTATAGGACATCTTTAAGAATCTTTTGTAGGGCTGGTTTGGTGGAGATGTATTGTTTCCATTTTTCTTTGCTATGGAAGGTTTTTATTTGGCCTTCAGTTATGAAGGAGAGTTTAGCTGGGTACAGTATTCTTGGTTGATAGTTGTTTGTTTTTAGGGCATGGCATACATCATTCCAGGCTCTTCTTGCTTTGATTGTCTCTGCTGAGAAATCTGAGGTGATTCTAATTGGTTTCCCTTTATAGGTGATTAACCTTTTCTCCTTGACAGCTTTAAGGATCTTTTCCATGGTCTGAGTTGTTCCTGTGTGGATTATAATGTGACGGTGGGATGTCCTATTCTATTTGGAGTTCAAAAAGCTTCTTGTATCTGAATAGGCCTATCTTTTTGCATGTTTGGGAAGTTCTCTGCTAGGATCCTGTTAAACAAATTTCCTAGACCATTAACTTCTGTTTCTAGGTGCTCCTCTACACCCATTATCCTTAGATTAGGCCTTCTGATGGTGTCTTCCAAGTGTTGGATAGATCTGTCATATTTGTTGGACTTGTCTTGGATGGTTGTATGTTCTTTCTCTATAATATCTAGGCTGTCTTCAATCCCCGAGATTCGATCTTCTGCATGGTCTAACCTGCTGTCAAAGCTTTCTACTTTGTTTTTAATCTCTTTTCCTTCTAATTGGTCAGCTTTGATGGCTTCAAATTCTTTGTTGAAGCTTTGTTTTAGATCTTGTATGAAGTTCTTTACTTCCTTAATTTGGTGCTCAGTGTTTTTTCTCAAATCACTTAGTTGATTGCTTATGATTTCCTTGGACTCCCATTCCTTCTGTTGGGCTCCATTCAGCATTCCCTTTGTGGTCTCCCTGACTTCCTTCAGCTCTTTGTTAATGGATTCCATGAATGCCTTTAGTGATCTTTGTGTATTCTCTTCCTGCTCTCTCAATTCCTGCATTACACTTTGATTAGCTTCCTCCCGTTCGTGGGAGTCCTGTAGTTCTCTTTGAGTGTTCTCAGCCTGCTCACACCATTCCTGCCTTTCTCTTTGAGTATTCTCAAGCTGCTCACGCAAATCCTTTATCAATTTTTGAGTAGCTTCCTCATGCTTGTGATATTCCTGTATAAACTTTTGGATTGCCTCCTCTGTCTCCCTATCACGCTCATACAGAGTCCTTTTTATGTTTTCAATCTTTTCCTTTATTATGTTTTCAATCTTTTCCTTTATCATGTTTGCCAACAGTGTTTGTAGAGCTATTTAGAAATTGTCCTCTGGATTATTCATTATCTGTTCTGTCCCCTGATTATCAAGATTGGGAATTGAGATACCCGGATTTGCCATTTTTTTTGTGTTTTTCCGGCTTACTCTGCCCATTTGAGATGAAAATAGCACCAGTTTTGTGCTAGAACACTATCTTAAGGCAAGCATCAACCAAAGTCTGAATTTGTACACTCAATAGTCTACAGATACAATCTAGTTCAACAGATACATCTATTCAACATCAAACAACTATACATTAATGGGCTACGAACCGCAAAGAAGAATTTGGAAGACCAGAAATTATTAGGGTTAGGGAGAGATATGGATAAAAATTAGGAATAGATTGATGTGGGGAGGCTCAAAGAGAGTTTACTAAGTCCTAATCTCAAAGCAGGAAATAGGTAGGGTAGGATGAAAATAGAGAGGGAGAAAAAAAGAAGAAAGGGAAAGAGAAAAGAAAAGAGACCAGAAGAAATAGAAAAGTAAAAATTAATAAAATTATGTAGATCCGATAACTATCTATTTAGAGAAGAAGGTGAATATATTGAGAGAAGGGGAGGGACATAAAGGAGATGTGAAAAACCTAAAAATAAAAATGCTTAAAATATTATATAGGTATAAAGAGGTAGTACTGCTATTAAGGAATTTAAGTCTTAGAGGTTTTGAATTGAGTGATAAATTTCTGGATTAAGTGTGTACACAATGGGGGATAGGGTCTAATAGTCAACTAAGGGTTTATCTGAGGATGTGCAGGACAAGAATTAAGTCACATAAAGAAGAACGAAAGAGAAGAGAACGTGAAAAGGATAAGAAAAGAAGAAAAAAGATGAGAAGTTCAGTGGAGGTAAACAAAAAAGAAAGAGATAATTAAAATAGAAAAAAGAGAGAAAGAAAACAAAAAAAGAAAGAAAAACGCACACTCACGTATCCCTAAAATAAAAATTATAAGAGGAAAAAAAATTTCTGGAAAACAATTTTTTTTCAAAAAAGGCAAAAATTAAGGATTAAAAAAAGTTTTGGAAAAGAAAAAAAAAATTTATATAAGGTACCAAAAAAAAATTTTTTTAAAGAAGAAGAAGAAGAAGAAGAAGAAGAAGAAGAAGAAGAAGAAGAAGAAGAAGAAGAAGAAGAAGAAGAAGAAGAAGAAGAAGAAGAAGAAGAAGAAGAAGAAAAGTTCTTTGATTTTTTTTGGGAGGGGTGGGAAAAATCCTGTATCTCCCTTGTGTCTGTAGCCAGCCTTTTGTTGGAGTCTCTGGTCTGCTTGTGGTCCTGTGGCTTGGTTGGTTTCTTAAGTCAGTTTGTTCGAACAGGCAGACAAATGCTCTGCTTTACCCAGGATTTGGCGATCCTCCTCCCAGGTTAGTTCATTTGGAGGCAGATCTACTTCGAGTATCACAAAAGAGGGGGATGCAGTGATGAGGCTAGGTTCTGGGTAGAGTTGAGGCCTTTCAACAGACAGTAGCTTTTCCCGGGGGTTAGTTTTTGAAAAACTCACAGAGCCCAGCCTGGAGCCATTCTCAGGGTTTCTGTTTACTGAATTTCAATTGATTGTTGAGGCTGCTAGAGGAAGGGGCAGGCTCTGGCTCTGATTACCCAGTGAAGAAAGTCACTCCTAGGGCTGGTGCCCGAGCTGTGTGACTTTTCCCTGGGTGGAGCTGAGTCTGGCAGGTCAAGTTAGGTTCTTGTGACCTGCTAAATGACTCTAGATTTCTTCCAATGCCTGAGTTGGAGCTTGCAGCTCCACTGAGCTTTGTCGGTATCCAAGATGGAGATCTCTGGTGCTGGGGGGGAGGGGTGGCCTTCCCTCCTCTGCTCCCTGAGAAGGAGTGAAGATGTCAGGCTTCTACTCATGCCGAGTCTTGGTTCCTGGGTTGTCTCTGGTCTGCAAACTGCAGGATGAAGATGTCCACTCCTTGTCAGTTCTTGCTGGTGTTGAGTAGAATCCGCTCGCCTGCTGCGTCTGGCTTCTTCATCCCAGACTCTCTGTGGCTCAGGTATGGCTCCTGTGCCGCTGCCACCTCCACAGCTGCCGCTGCCGCGGCAGCTGCTGGCAAGAGCTCAGAAGTGTCTCCTTGCCTGGGTTTCCCCTCTCTGGCCTAACTCCCTGTCCTGTGATGGCACACTTGGTGTAATTCTCTGGCTTAAGACTGTTCACTGGAACTCTAAAACTGCTTTCTATGGGAGAGCTTGCTTAGATTCCAGCTTCTCCTCCGCCATCTTCCTGGAACCCCCCCCCCAAGTTAGGGTGTTTCTAGTGAGTGGCTGCTTCCAAGTTCTTTCAAAAGGAGAACAGATATTATCTAAAGAATATCCATAAAAGGATATTTTGCCAAGCTAGGGTGTACTAAAGGCTCTTGACCAATCATGCACATCTCTAGAGACACAGGTTCCATTCCTACTCACCAGCTCTAAGGCATGTAAACAAGGACTTCTCCCTCTTTTTCTTGGTCTCATGGGTCATGCATTCCTCCATCTGAATTTGTAAGCTCCAGAAGAATATATAAGCAGAAGAGCAAGTCTGAAGAGGGCATGTTTAGCTTGACATACTGTGTAAGTTCTTTCAGGGTTTCTTGGTTCTTGTGGTCATAGAAATCATCAGGGCAGAAGAGCATCCTCATAGGGAAGATGGAACAAATCATGCTGTGGGCATATTGGTGATAAGGAAAATGAGAGCCCGCCCTCCCCATCCTGAGCCTTGTACTAAAGCATTTTTCTGGCAGGAGGTGCATTTTGGGAAGTGGGAAGAGACTCCTGCAAGCAGGATGTTCCTCACAACCCACTTCTAGGAATTTCTCAAATACAATCCTCTATAATTCTGCATGTGCTAGGAAGAGAAAGTTGTTTCCCCACTGAATCTGACTTGTTATACACAGTCCTCCTTGTCATCCATGAGAGTCCAAAACCACAAACACATCCACAACTGTGTAATCTGCTATCCACTGAAGTGGCAAGCCTCAACCCCCTGGTAAAAATCACAACTGGTGTGCAAAGAAGAAAGTTGACTTTGATTCAGAAACCTCAAAGATACCCAGTTTTCAAGGACTGAACTTATCTTTGTGCCAACATCCACTTACTTCTTCATCTTTTTCATCTTCCTCCCAGTTACAGTAGAAGGATCTATACCAATGGAAGGGGAGGAGGATGCTAACTCTATGCTTCTCCTTTTCTGAACTAACAGGACACACATGGGACTGGCTAAGTCCCAAATGGCAATGTAAACATGACAGACAAAAAGTGGAGGTATGTCTATACAATTTCAAGGAAATTCTGTGAGGATGTTTATATGCATCTGTCCAAATAAGTGCACAATGGCTCATGCCTCTAATCCTACTAATCAGGAGGGTGAGATCTGAGGATCACAGTTTGAACCCAGTCTAGTTTGTAAAATTCTAAAGACACTTATCTTCAAGTAACCAGTCCAAGGCCAGACCTGGAACTGGGGCTCAAATGGTAGAGTGCTAGGAATGGGACAGCACTCAGGCCCCAAATTCAAGTTGCATCCTTGCTTCTTTCTATATTCCCTCAAAGGCCTACAAGATAGTGATTTCCTAGGTGAGGGTGGACTTTGGGTGGGGCTGACTCATTTCTTTAATCCTAGTCTCTCAGCAAGCAAACTGCTAAGGCTCCACTAGCTCCTGAGGCAAATGAAATATTCTGGCAGCCCAGTCCTAAAGAATTAACTTGGAGTGCACTTCTTTGTCTCAAGCCAATTTCCTGTGATAAGACCTCAGTGAAACAGTTTCAGAGAAGTATCAAGTATTCCAATAATCTGCCGGGGGGGGGGGGTATCATCAGCCCTGGGTTTGAAAGAAGAACACTCATTTTTTAAACAGAATATCCAGCAACTGCTCCATTGTCCCCAACTCTCTATAGTGGTGGAGGAAGTTTCCAACACAGAAGAAATCACCTTTCTGGTAGGCAGGGAACAGGTCCATTGCCAACATTTACAACAAGCCTGAATCCAAGCTGCATATATTATAAGGCACATTCAGGTTTTGGGCTGACTCATTGTCACACTGAGGTGGTAAAAAGAGTGGATCTTTGAAACATGGAAAATGGAGTACACTTCAAAGTGAGTAACAGAGTGGATTGAAAAGTGCATAGTAAATTTTTCTCAGTATACACATATAAAAGCACACAAGAAGAAGGTTGTACTGTAGGCTAGGATGAGATTAAATAGGTTTCCTGTCATACTTACACCTGGCCTGAGTTGCCTTGTGATTCCCTTGGTTTATTTTATAAAAAGGCCTGAGACATTGGATTCATGGTTTGGCACTGATCCAATGTCTGTATCATCGAGTGCAGCACTCATACCACTCATGCCTGAGACCTGAGTCTCTTGAACTTTGAAAACAACACAGGAACATCTTTCTTGTTCCCGAGCTACAGGCCACGTGAGCTGGTTTGAGCTGACTGTCGGTTACAGTTGCCTGTCTCTCAGAGTTCCATATTCTATTCCATTGTAAGGGAGGCAGTGTCATCTCTCAGAGCCCAATGATCAGAGTTGCTTGCTCACATAAGACCATTCCAAAGACAACCTGGAGGCTGAAATCTCCCCTCCAACATCACTCTGTACACATGTGGACATGATCAAATCCAAACATCCTCAGCTAGGCCTACAAGCCAGCATGATCTCAGCCACAAGGAACCCTTCCTAGGTCAGACCCATGCCTTATTTGTCACTATTCCTTTCATCCTTCACAAATCATTTTGCCTCTCAGGGCCTTCTCAGCCTGCCATTTGATTCTTGGATGTATTTTTGACATCTACTTCTTAGGACATTGTTAGGTTTTTATTTCCTAATCTTCTGTTTGCTCTTGAAGCCCGTGTGTGCTGTCATGTGGAAAATCGTACAAGTATTGAAAAACAAACCTTACACCTATAGTCAGACATTTTTATGGGTGTTCATTCTTGTAAGATAAAAGACTATTCTTGATAATTTTCTCATATCTTATGACAGAGGTGAGGGGGAGAAGGGAAGAGGTGCTGCATTGTCTTCTCATAATTCAAAATACAATAGTTGAAGGAATGTAAGATTTAAAGATAAAAGCTATTTTCCTGTCCTTTTTATAAGCTAGTCGTTTATAAAGTATTCCTCACTAAAGTCTTGTCATCTGTGTCCCACGAACTATCCTCCTCATTCAAAATAATCAGGAAAAACTTTCACAAATAAGTGGGCTGTTGTCTAATCTCCGGATAAGAATTTAAGATATAACATTGCCTGCGAATCTGTGTGTGTACATGTGTGTGGGAGGGTGTGTGAATGTATGTGAATGTGTGTTTGTGCATATGTGTGTTTTAGGACTTGAACTCAAGGGCTATATGACATTCCCGAGCATCATTCCCTTGAGTGTAGTGCTCTAACAATTGTGCCACAGTTCCACTGCAAGTTTTCTGTAGTGAACTGGAGAGGAGAGACTCATAAAATTTCCTGCTCAGGCTGTCTGAACTAAATCTCAGGTCTCAACCTCCTGATTAGCTAGAGTTCTAATTATGAGCCTCCAGAACCTGGTGATAAAACTGTTACTGGCGGCAGTGGGGTTGCAAGTTTCAGTCCAGCTTCATAACATTCTATATCATAAAACAGCAACAGTAAAAACCTATATCAAAATACAATAATATGATATACTTAGAATACAATTTAGTGATATAGTCTGCTAGCATAACTTTCAGGAATCTGTGTTCTTAATGATTTAGCATCACAAAACCAGACAAAATGAGATAATTTCAGTAGACTCTCCAAATTTTTTAATCCATCATATAATAATTTCAAAACATTATAATAAACTGGAAAACATTCATACTTATTAGGAGAATGTAAAAAAGATAAACGATGGCAGATTATGAAATGGAACATTCTACACTGCAGGAAAATTATTGTCATGATGGATATGTGGTGGTATTGTCATCGTGAATATATGATAATGTTCTTCAGAGCAGCAATAGATAAATATATATTTACTAAATATAGTCTAATTTGTCTCGATCTCTATCAACTTCCAATCTTCTACTGCACATTATCAGTTTATTCATGTTTATGGTATATTCCAAAATAACTAGCAGAGTCAGGTTACCAAATTCATTAGCTTCAATGTTTTAGGAGATAAACCTGCTAATTATATTGACTATTTAATATATTAAACATGTAGTGTGCTATCATTGTACTCTCTAAGTATGTACCTACAATTCTTCAAAGTGAAACGGAATACAAGGTTTTGCCTGTAAAGCTAGCTATTTGGGACATCAGTTTCAGACCAGTGTAGTTTTACCTTCAATGCTCCCAAAACCTAGCTATGCGTAATGGAATACATCTATCATCTCATGTCCATGGGGAGCTGAGAGCAGGAGGACTTCAATTTCATGCCATACTAGGCAAGAACTTCCATATGGCTCCATCTCAACCAAAGAAGGTTCAACACTGGCAGCACCTATAACCCCCACCTAGGTGAAAATAAAAATAAGAGCAATGTAGTATAAGAAACAAACAGTATTAAAACATACTAATACAAACCATCATAAACAACACACGTAGTTCTTGTTTCTTATACCTGTAATCCTACCTATAGCTAGGATTATATATGTGAGCCAGAGGCACCAAGCAGTTCATCATTTTAAAAATGACTATTTGAAGCCAGGAGCCAGTGACTCATGCCTGTAATCCCAGCTACTCATGATTCTGAGATATGAGGATCACAGTTTAAAGACAGCCCAGGAAGAAAAGTCCCCATAAGACTCTAATCTCCAATTAATTACTGAAAAAGCAAATGTGGCTTTGTGGCTCAATTGATAGAGTGCTAACTAACTTGAGCTCAGAATCTCAGAGACAGTGTCCAGGTCCTGAGTTCAAGCCCCACAACTGACAAAAAAAAGCATTTTAATGTCTGAATTTTTTTATTGTGAAAATACAGTACAGAGGGGTTACAACTACATGGGCAAGATAATGAGAACATTTCGTATCAAGCATTGTAGCCTCCTCTGTTTCCCCTTACCATCCCTTCCCATCCTCCCTCAATCCTCCCACCTAATCCTCCCCCCAACCAAAGTTATAAAGTTCATTTTCGACATAACAACTTGTATATATCATTGTTGCAATGGGTCCACCTGTATCCCTATTTAAACGATTTGTTTTTGCCCTTCCCCTATACAAATTTTACCAACATCAAATACAGTGAAAGCAGGGGTAAAGCCGTGGGGGAGGGACATGCAAAGCAACAAAGAAATAATCTTATAAATAAATGTGTTAGAAAAAATCGCATGAAAGAAAAAAAACATTTGAATACATATCTTAGGGTTCATTTCCCTAACATCAAATTATCTGACCTTTTCTGCTTGACTCAAACATATACTAGTTACTGCAAAAAAGGGAAAACATGGGACCTATATTTCTGTGGGCCTGGCTTACTTCACTTAATATAATTTTTTTCTAAGTCTTTCCATTTCCTAACAAATGGGGTAATGTCATTCTTTCTGATGGAGGCAAAGAATTCCATTGTGTATATATACCACACTTTCTTGATCCATTCATCTATTGAGGGGCATCTGGGTTGGTTCCATATCTTAACCATGGTAAATAATGCTGCAATAAATTGTCGTACTGGTAGCTTTAGTGTGATCTTGTTTGTAAACATTTGGGTAAATGCCCAAAAGTGGGATTGCTGGGTCATAGGGGAGCTCTATGTGGAGTCTTTTGAGGAACCTCCATACTACTTTCCAAAGTGGTTGAACAAGTTTACACTCCCACCAACAATGCAGTAAGGTTCCCTTCTCTCCACATCCCCTCCAGCATCTGTTGTTATTTAGAGTTCTTGATTTTTGCCATTCTAACTGGGGTGAGGTGGTGTCTCAATGTTGTTTGAATTTGCATTTCTTTTATGGCTAGGGAGGTTGAGCATTTCTTCATGTGTCTATTGGCCATGCTTCTTTCCTCTTCAGAGAAGTTTCTCTTTAAGTCTTTAGCCCACTTATTTATGAGGCAGTTGTTTCTTTGAGGATCTGTTGTTGGGGGATTTAATTTTTTGAGTTCCAGGTATATTTTAGATATGAGACCCTTGTTTGTTGTATGGCTAGTGAAGATCTCCCAACCCGTGGGCTTTCTATTGATCTTACTAGCTAAATCCTTTGCCATGCAGAAGCTCTCCAATTTCATGCAATCCCAATTGTCCAACCTTTCTTTGATTTGTTGTGTTTCCAGGTCTCTATTAAGAAAATTTTGGCCTGTGCCAAGGAGACCTAGAGTTTCTCCTATTCCATCCTGTAATGTTTTCAGAGTGTTTGCTTTGACTCTGACGTCTTTGATCCATTTGGAATTGATTCTGGTGCAGGGTGATATATAAGGATCTAGCTTTAGTTTTCTACAAGTAGTTAATCAATTTTGCCAGCATCTAATGTCTGAATTTCTTGTGAACTAAAATGAAAGCTGTGGTATACAATTCTATAGACTACTACAGATTTAATTATATTTGTAGTTAGAAAAAGTAGCAGCACTTGAACAAAAGACATTTTTTTCATAAACTAGGGCAGACTGGTCTCTAATTGGAGGACATTGCTACACTCATACGTAGTACTTTTTGGTTGTTTTTTGTTTTGTTTTTAGAACAGGCGAGTGAACTTCTTTCTGCCAGTGGCCATTTGGGTATGTCTGACTTCATTCACAGGCCATGCAGAATTAACAGTAAAGACAGGACAAAGTCAACTGGCAGTAAACTTACTTGTCTTTATGCCATGTTCCAAATAATTTGATTAGCGTATATGTCCCTATAGCCTATAGTTTCCTATTCCTGCCTTCCTCAAAATACAAGCATTTCCACCAGTTCAGATTTGAGCCAGGTAATATTCAGTATTAGTGCAAGAGTCGAGGAAAATTGTAACACAACCAGGGAAGCATTCAACCAACACTTCAGTAGCTGGACACTGGGAACTCAGGCCTATAATCCGAGCTACTCAGGAGGCTGATGATCACAGTTCAAAGCCAGCTCCAGTGAGAAAATCTGTAAGACCCTTCTCTCCAATTAACAATCAAAAATCCATAAAGGGAACCGGGGCTCCAGAGGTAGAGTAGCCTTGATTACAAAACCTCAAGGGCAGCACCCAATTCTGAGTTCAAGCTGCAAGTCAGGCACAAAAACAAAAACAATCAAAAACAACAACAACAAAAAACAGAAACTGGGAGAAAGCTAAGGAAAGGATAGCATTGCCTACAAGAAAAATGTACACATTACATGTTTTGTGAAATGGTAAACTCACTGTACACACCTGAGTAACAATTACATTTAAAAAAGAATGTGGGAAATTCCAAAGCCATAGGGCCTTATGATGTGCATCTGCTTTCCAGAATTTCAAAGTCCCATCATCTGAGCAGGTATCACATAGCCCAGGGTGATTAGAAAGTATGAAGGCAGAGATCTTTTCAGATTGGCCCAGCAAATCTTTGATTACTTTAAGCAAAAAAGAAAAGAAAGCAAAGCAAACAAAATAAACTTTAAGGTTAATTATGCTGCTATTAATGATTCAGATGTTGGTACACTTTGTAGAGGGAAAGGGAAAATACAAATTCTTCATATAAGGATACAGGTGGACTCATTGCAACAATGAGATGTACAACACATTATGTCAAAAAACGAACTTTACAATTTTGGCGTGGGAAGTGGGAGATGGGAAGGGATGGGAAGGGGAAACAAAGGAGGAGGCAACAATGTTTCATAAGAAATGTACTCATTATCTTGCTCATGTAATTGTAACTTCTCTGTACGTTATTTTCACAATTTAAAAAATTGAAAAAAAAAGATTTCAGGCAGATTTATACTGGTAAATGATGAGTTAGTACATATGTTTTGTAGATACTGAACTCAAATGTGTCAGAAAAATATCCTTGGATTCATAACTAGAAACTCTGAAGTGTAAGGTATATTAATTAGGTAAGTTTCATTAGGTAGCCAATGAAGAAAACAACACATGGTATTCAGTCAGGTAAATTAGTTTATTTTTATGTATTGATTTATTTTTGGTCCAGTTGTGGGGCCTGAACTCTGGGCCTGGGCGCTGTCCCTCAGCTCTTCAGCTCAAGGTTAGCTCTACCACTTGAGCCACAGTGCCACTTCCAGCTTTTTTCTTTTTGCTTATTTGGTGCTGAGGAATCGAACCCAGGGCCCCATGCATGCAAGGCAAGTGCTCTACCACTGAGCCACTTTCCCAGCCCCTAAAGTAGTTTATTTACTGAACTGCTGCCCATGCCATACATGGTGGAGAGGCATGTAGAAAAGGGGGTGTTGGTGACCCAACCTAGGGCCAAGTCGTATCTAAGCCAAAGACCAGATGAGGTATGCCCAGGTTGGGGAAAAGTCTGACCACATTGGATCTGGATGTGACCTCAGGGCCTGGGACTCTCCTCTGGTCAGATGGAAAGTGTGACCAGTAGCTGACCAGGTTGTGACTTAATGGGGGGGAGGGGTGAGGTGGCTGCCTTCAGGAGTCCCAGATAACTAGGTAACACATAAAGGGTGGAAACTTAGCAAAGAAGTGGGGAGGTGTCTGCATAGGGTCTGCATGGCCTGGGGCAGACCTAATACCAAATACAAGTAGTACCTCTGCCATGTAATTCCTGACTCCAAACCATTCATTCTCAATCATTTCTTCCTTCCTTCCTTCCTTTCTTCCTTCATTCCTTCCTTCCTTCCTTCCTTCTTTCTTTCTTTCCTTCCTTCTTTGTTCCTTTGTTCGTTTGTTCATTCCTTCCTTCCTTTCTTTTCTCTCCCCATCTCTCCTCTCTCCCTCTCTCTACCAATCTCTCCTCTCCTTCACTAAACCTCCCTCTCTCCCCTACCCCAGTATTCTCAACTCTCAAATAATGAACACTTGCTGAATTGAACTCACAAGCTGGGAAGAGTAGCTCAATGGGCAAATATGAAATTTAGTTTAATGTTTCCTTACATCTCTACCACAGATCACTGGAATCAAATAATGTACACTCAGCAGCATGCCATCTCAAGCTATTTGGAGGAGGAAAGCAAGCATGTTTTCACTGTATTCTGTGAGGTCCACTCTGGGAAGGTGGGGCAGACTCCTCCCTCCTTTTGGCTAAATCTCAGCCCAGTTTCTGCATCAGAAGAGGTGACTGCCTCGAAGTGAACCAGTTACCTAAGTGACTCAGGTACTGGGCAGAAACTTAGCCTCTTGTGATACTGAGATTAATGGCATGATTCAACATGATTCACTAGTTTGTTGAGGCTGGGACTTCCTAAATTTTTGGTTAGGCTATGTTCAAATTGTGATCTATTTATTTCTGATTGCTAACCATGATTATAGATGTGAGCCAGTACATCAGATCATTCAAAGTCCTTTATCATGCATGGAAGACATGAGGTTTCCCAAATGACATACCAGTTGACAGACAGCAAAATAAGTCATTAATTCTGGTTAAGATGTGTTTTTAATGTGAAACAAAATTTACTTAGCAAAATATGACTACTGTGATTATACTTTTAAACTTACCCTACATTTTAATATCAAATCACCTATATTAGCCAATGATTAACTCAAATTACCTGTAATCATTTATTTCTGTCTTCTACAGATAGGCAGAACTGGATCACACACTATTAACTAAAGTGGTAGAATTTGAGAAGATCACACTTCTGAGACATTCTAGGAAGGAAAGTATCACCCATATCCACCTACTAGGTAGGGATATTGGAATGCAATCATGATCCCTGCTTTTTAGGCTAGGTGCAAAAATTGCTAATCTATGAGTAAAGTAACTTAAACAAAAAGGATTGGTGTAGTGACTCCAGTGGTGGAGTACCTGTCTGGCAAACACAACATCAAAACTCAAATCAACTTCCTAAAATTAAAATATGAAAAAGAAAGAACGAACAACTCATGTTGAACATGTGTTCAATGTAAAGATTTACAATAAATTATTGTAGTTATAATACCATCATTTATTTCTAGGGACAAACACATTTTGTGTCAAGCCTAAATGAAAAAATAACACACTATATACGCTTTGTATATGCTTTGGTAAAACACAGGTCTGGCTTACAATGGTGAACCCTTAAGTTTGCATGTGCAGTGGTGTTGCAGGGTTGTTAAAGTTTATGGAAGTCCATCTTTTTGATGAACTTAACATGAAATTACCTAACCAAACAGTTCACTGGACGGATACTGCTGATACACACACACACACACACACACACACACACACACACACACACACACACACACACACATGTATGTGTTTATATATTAAGTGATACATGAATAAAATTAATGATGAATAAACTCAGTGAACAGATACCTTTCCCAAATAATTATTTTACCTGAATAAATTCATGTCTTAAACTCTCCAATCACACTTACATAGCTGCTGATTCCCATCAGCTTTTTTATGATACTTTTTTCTTTGTTTTTCAGATGAAAAAACCTGCCAATAAATATACCTGTATGACATTCCTTTCTTTAAAAAATGAAAATGATGGATCTAGGGGAAGATGGCGGAGGAGAAGCTGGAATCTGAACAAGCTCTCGCATAGAAAGCAGCTTTAGAGTTCCAGTGAACAGTCCTAAGCCAGAGAATCACACCAAGTGTGCCATCACAGTACAGAGAGTTAGACAAGAGAGGGGAAGCCAAGGCAAGTGGTCGCCAGCAGCCGCCACGGCGGCGGCGGCGGCGACAGGGTCGCAAGCGGCAGAGACCACAGCCGGGGGCCATACCTGAGCGCTCACACAGAGAGTCCGGGACGAAGGAGCCAGACGCAGCGGCCGAGCGGATTCTACTCAACACCAGCAAGAACCAACAAAGAGCGGACATCTTCACCCTGCAGCTTGCAGACCAGAGACGACCCAGGATCCAAGACTCGGCACCAGAGACGACCCAGGACCCAAGACTCGGCGTGAGTACAAGCCCGACATCCTCACTCCTCAGGGAGCAGAGGAAGGAAGGCCACCCCTCCCCCCCCAGCACCGGTGATCTCCATCTTGGATACCGACAAAGCTCGGAGTTGCTGCTAGCTTCAGCTCAGGCCTTGGAATAAAATGAGTCATTTAGCAGGTCACAAGAACTTAACGGCGAAGTGACCTGCCAGACTCAGCTACATCCAGGGAAAAGTCACCCAGCTCAGGCGCCAGCCTAGCCTCACTGGGTAACCAGAGCCAGAGGCTGCCCCTCCCTCTAGCAGCCACCACAATCAATTGAAAAACAGAAACCCTGAGAATGGCTCCAGGCTGGGCGCTGTGAGCTTTATCACAAAATAGCCCCAGGGAAAAGCTACTGTTTGTTGAAAGGCCTCAACTCCACCCAGAACCTAGCCTCATCACCACATCCCCCTCCTTTGTGACTCTCAAAGCAGACCACCCTCCCAGAAAACTAACCTGGGAGGGGGATCTCAAAATCTTGGGTAAAGCAGAGCATTTTTCTGCCTCTTCCAACCAACCGACTTAAGAAACCAATCAAGCCACAGGACCTCAAGCTGACCAGAGACTCCACGAGACTGGTTGCAGACAAAAGGGAGATACAGGATTCTTCCCACTCCTCCCCCCCCCAAAAAAAAAAATCAAAAGACTTTTTTTTTTCTTCTTTTTTTTTTCTTTTTTTCTTTTTTTTTCTCTTTTTTTCTTCTTCTTCTTTTCTTTTTTTTTGCTTGTTTTTTGTTTTTGTTACCTTATATATATATATATATATATATATATATGTATATAAATTTTTTTCGCTTCTAAAACTTTTATCAATCTTTAATTTTTGCCTCTTCTGAAAAAATAATTGTTTTCCAGTAACTTTTTTTTTCTCATCTTATAATTTTTATTTCAGAATTACGTGAATGAGAGTTTTCCTTTCTTTTCTTGTCTTCTTTCTCTTTTTCTTTCTTTCTTAATTATCTTTTTGTTTTTTATCTAGCTCTACTGAACTTCTGATCTTTTCTTCTCCCTTAAAGCTTTTCACATCTCCTCAATGTCCCTCCCCTTCTCTGAACATATTCACATTCCTCTCTAAATAGACGGTCTTTTAACCTCTATAATAACATTAATTTTTACGTTTCTATTCTTTTTCTGGTCTCTCTTTATTCCCCTTTCCGTCTCTTCTTTTTCTCTCTCTCTCTACTTGCATCCTACCCAACCCATTTCCTGCACTGTGAGTAGGACATAGTTAACTCTCCTTGTGCCTCCCCACACCAATCTATTCCTATTTTTTACCCACATCTCTCACTAATCCTAATAATTTCTGGTTTTCCAAATTCTTTTCTGCGGTTCGAAGTCCTTTAACATATAGTCGTTTGATGTTGAATAGATGTATCTGTTGAACTAGATTGTATCTGTAGACTATTGACTGTACAAATGCAAACTTTGGTTGATGGTTGCCTTAAGATAGTGTTCTAGCACAAAACTGGTGCAATCTTTATCTCAAATGGGCCGAGTAAGCCGGAAAAACACAAGAAAAATGGCAAATTCGGGTATCTCAACTCCCAACCTTGATAATCAGGGATTAGAACAGATAAAGAATAACCCAGAGGAGAGTTCCCAAATAGCTCTACAAACACTAATAGCAAACATGATAAATGAGAAGTTTGACAATGTACAAAGGACTCTATATGAGCGTGATAGGGAGAGAGAGGAGGCATCCCAGAAGTTTATACAGGAATATCATAAGCGTGAGGAAGCTTCTCAAAAACTGATACAGGATTTGCATGAACAACTTGAGAATACTCAAAGAGAAAGGGAGGAATGGCGTGAGCAGGCAGAGAACACTCAAAGAGAACTGCAGGAATCCCACAGAAGGGAGGAAACTAATCAAAGAGTAATTCACGAATTAAGAGACCAGGTAGAGAATACAAAAAGATCACTAAAGACATTCATGGAATCCATTAACAAAGAGCTGAAGGAAGTCAGGGAGACCACAAAGGGAATGTTGAATGGAACCCAACAGAAGGAATGGGAGTCCAAAGAAACCATAACCAATCAACTAAGTGATTTGAGAACAAACACTGAACACCAAATTAAGGAAGTAAAGAAATTCATACAAGACCTAAAACAGAGCTTCAACAAAGAAAATGAAGCCATCAAAGCTGACCAATTAGAAGGAAAAGAGATAAAAAACAAAGTAGAGAGTCTTGACAGCAGGTTAGACCATGCAGAAGATCGAATCTCAGGGATTGAAGACAGCCTAGATATTATAGAGAAAGAACATACAACCATCCAAGACAAGTCCAAGAAATATGATAGGTCTATCCAACACCTGGAGGACACCATCAGAAGGCCCAATTTAAGGATAATGGGTGTAGAGGAGCACCTAGAAACAGAAGTTAATGGTCTAGGAAACTTGTTTAACAGGATCCTAGCAGAGAACTTCCCAAACATACAAAAAGATAGGCCTATTCAGATACAAGAAGCTTTTAGAACCCCAAATAGACCAGACCAGAATAGGACATCCCACCGTCACATTACAATCCACACAGAATCAACCCAGACCAAGGAAAAGATCCTTAAAGCTGTCAAGGAGAAAAGATTAATCACCTATAAAGGGAAACCAATTAGAATTACCTCAGATTTCTCAGCAGAGACAATCAAAGCAAGAAGAGCCTGGAATGACGTATGCCATGCCCTAAAAACAAACAACTATCAACCAAGAATACTGTACCCAGCTAAACTCTCCTTCATAACTGAAGGCCAAATAAAAACCTTCCATAGCAAAGAAAAATTGAAACAATACATCTCCACCAAACCAGCCCTGCAAAAGATTCTTAAAGATGTCCTACACATAGAAAACCAACAAGAAAGCAACAAAGGCCAAGAAACTGCACACAAACTGAGAATCCAAGAACCTTAGGAAGAACCCAGTTTTCACAGCCCCCAAGAAGGTGGATAACATGGCAGGAACTCCCAAATACCTCTCAGTCCTATCTCTTAACGTTAACGGACTGAACTCTCCAATTAAGCGACATAGACTGTCTAGTTGGATTAAAAAACAAGACCCTTCTATCTGCTGCCTGCAGGAGTCACATCTTGCCCGTAAAAACAAACATATTTTCAAGGTTAAAGGCTGGAACAAAATCTACCAAGCAAACGGCCCTCATAAACAGGCGGGAGTTGCAATCCTAATATCAGATAAAATAGACTTCAAATTAAAATTCGTGAGAAGAGATAAAGAAGGTCGCTACATACTAATTAAAGGATCTCTCCTTCAGGAGGATATTACAATTCTAAATATCTATTCGCCAAACAATGGAGCACCCAAATTTATCAAAGAAACACTACTTTCCCTCAAATCCCAGATAGATCCAAAGACATTAATCGTTGGGGATTTTAACACACCACTCTCCCCACTAGATAGATCAACTCGGCAAAAACTCAACAGAGAAACCGCAGATCTAAACAGCTGCATAGATCAACTAGACTTAACAGACATTTACCGAACATTTCACCCAGCAGCATCAGAATACACGTTCTTCTCAGCAGCACATGGAACCTTTTCTAAAATAGACCACATTTTAGGCCACAAAGCAAACTTGTCTAAATTCAGAAACATTGAAGTTATACCTTGCATTCTCTCTGACCACAAGGGAATAAAATTAGAACTCAACACCAAAAGCCACCAAAGAAAGTCCGGTATCACATGGAGGCTGAACAACACACTGCTGAATCATGAGTGAGTCATGGAAGAGATTAGAAAGGAAATTCAAATGTTCATGCTATTCAACAAAAATGAACACACAAATTACCAGCTCCTCTGGGACACAGCAAAGGCAGTACTCAGAGGCAAGTTTATAGCTCTGAGCTCCTACATCAACAAATTGGAGAGATCGGAAACTAACAATTTAATGACACATCTAAACCTCCTTGAAAAAGAGCAGCAAGATAAACCCCAATCCAGTAGACGGAAAGAAATAATCAAAATTAAATCAGAATTAAATGAATTAGAATCCAAAAAAACTATAGAAAGAATCAACAAAACAAAGAGTTGGTTCTTCGAAAAACTTAACAAAATTGACAGACCCTTAGCAAACCTTATCAGAAAAAGGAGAGAGCACACCCAAATTAATAAACTCAGAGATGAGAATGGAAACATCACCACGGAAACAACCAAGATTCAGAACATTATAAGGGAATACTTCTCAAAACTTTATGCTAATAAGTTTGAGAACTTGACAGAAATGGACCTTTTCCTAGCAAATATTGACATGCCAAAACTAAACCAAGATGAGTTAAACTATCTTAACAGGCCCATATCAAGCATTGAAATAGAAACAGCAATAAGAGACCTCCCAGCTAAGAAAAGTCCAGGACCAGATGGTTTTACAGCGGAATTTTACAAGGCCTTCAAAGCAGAGCTCACACCAATTCTCCTCCAACTCTTCAATGAAATTGAAAGAGAAAGCTCACTACCAAACACATTCTATGAAGCCATCATAATCCTCATCCCAAAACCAGGCAGGGACTCATCGAAGAAAGAAAACTATAGACCCATTTCTTTGATGAACATTGATGCAAAACTTCTCAACAAAATTTTGGCCAATCGACTTCAACAATTCATCCAAAAAATCATACACCATGATCAAACAGGATTCATTTCAGGGATGCAAAGCTGGTTCAATATACGCAAATCAATTAATATTATTCATCACATCAACAGGAGCAAGAATAAGAACCACATGGTTATCTCAATAGATGCAGAAAAAGCATTTGACAAGATCCAACACCCCTTTATGATGAAGGTTCTGGAAAAATTAGGAATCCATGGAACATTCCTCAATACAATAAAGGCTGTATATGACAAACCTACAGCCAGCATTATACTCAATGGTGAAAAACTAAAGCCATTTCCTCTTAACTCAGGAACAAGACAAGGATGCCCACTCTCTCCACTTCTCTTCAATCTAGTATTAGAATGCCTAGCTAGAGCAATAAGGCAAGATGCAGACATAAAGGGGATCCAAATAGGGAAAGAAGAAATAAAACTTTCCCTCTTTGCAGATGACATGATCTTGTATTTAAAGAATCCCATAGACTCCACTCCCAAATTACTCAAGCTGATTCAAAACTTTGGCAAAGTAGCAGGTTATAAAATTAACCCCCAAAAATCAATGGCTTTTCTATATGCCAACAATGAGAAAAGTGTGGCTGAAATTAGGAAAGCAACTCCATTTGTAATAGCCCCACAAAAAATAAAATACCTAGGAATTAACTTAACCAAAGAAGTGAAGGACCTCTATGATGAAAACTTTAAAATCTTGAAAAAGGAAATCAACACAGAACTTAAAAAATGGCAAAACCTCCCATGCTCCTGGATTGGCAAGATTAACATCGTGAAAATGGCAATACTTCCCAAGGCTATCTACAAATTCAACGCGATACCTATCAAAATTCCACCCTCATTCTTCAAGGAAATAGAGGAGGCAATCCAAAAATTCATATGGAACAATAAAAGACCCCGAATAGCAAAAACGCTCCTCAACGGAAAGAACACTGCTGGAAGAATATCAATACCAAATTTCAAACTCTACTATAAAGCAATAGTAATCAAAACAGCTTGGTATTGGCATAAGAACAGACCTCAGGACCAATGGAATAGAATTGAAAACCCAGAAATTAACCTACAGACCTATAGCCATCTAATCTTCGATAAGGACGCTAAAACAATAGAATGGAAGAAAGACAGCCTCTTCAGTAAATGGTGCTGGCAAAATTGGTTAACTACTTGTAGAAAACTAAAGCTAGATCCTTATATATCACCCTGTACCAGAATCAACTCCAAATGGATCAAAGACCTTGAACTCAAAGCAGACACTCTGAAAACATTACAGGATGGAATAGGAGAAACCCTAGGTCTCCTTGGCTCAGGTCGAAATTTTCTGAATAGAGACCCGGAAGCACAACAAATCAAAGAAAGGTTGGACAAATGGCATTGCATAAGATTGCAGAGCTTCTGCAGGGCAAATGACATAGCTAGCAAGATCAATAGAAAGCCCACCGATTGGGAGAAGATCTTTACTAGCCATACAACGGACAAAGGTCTCATATCTAAAATATACTTGGAACTCAAAAAATTAAACCACCCAACAACAAATCCTCAAAGAAACAACTGCCCAATAAATAAGTGGGCGAAAGACTTAAAGAGAAGCTTCTCTGAAGAAGAAAGAAGGATGGCCAATAGACACATGAAGAAATGTTCAACATCCCTAGCCATAAAAGAAATGCAAATCAAAACAACATTGAGATATCACCTCACTCCAGTTAGAACAGCAAAAATCAAGAACTCTAATAACAACAGATGCTGGAGGGGATGTGGACAGAAAGGAACCTTACTTCATTGTTGGTGGGAATGTAAACTTGTTCAACCACTTTGGAAAGCAGTATGGAGGTTCCTCAAAAGACTTCACATAGATCTCCCTTATGATCCAGCAATCCCACTTTTGGGCATTTACCCAAATGTTTACAAACAAGACCACACTAAAGCTACCAGCACAACTATGTTTATTGCAGCATTATTTACCATAGCTAAGATATGGAACCAACCCAGATGCCCCTCAGTAGATGAATGGATCAAGAAAATGTGTTATATTCACACAATGGAATTCTATGCCTCCATCAGAAAGAATGACATTTCCCCATTTGTTAGGAAATGGAAAGGTTTGGAAAAAATTATATTAAGTGAAGTAAGCCAGGCCCAAAGAAGCATAGGTCCCATGGTTTCCCTTATTTGCAATATCTAGTATAGGTATGAGTCAAGCAGAAAAGGCCAGCTAATGTGATGTTAGGAATATGAACCCTTAAATATGTATTTTAATGTTTGCGTTTCTTTCATGCATGTGTTTCTAATGCATTTATAAGATTATTTCTTTGTTGCTTTGTATGTCCCTCCCCCACAGTGTAACCCCTGCTTTCACTATATTTGATGTCAGTATATCATGTGGAGGAGATGGGGACAAACAAGTCGTTTAAGGATTCAGGTGGACCTGTTGCAACAATGAGAAGTACAAAATGTCATGTCAAAACCAGCTTTACAATTTCGGTGTGGGGGGGGGAGGGGGGTATAATTGGGTGGGGGGAGGGGGGTAAAATTGGGTGGGGGGAGGGGGGAGGCAGGGAAGGGAAGTGAAGTGTAAACAAAGGAGGAGGCTGCAATGCTTGGTAAGAAATGTATGCATTATCCTGCCCATGTAATTGTAGCCCCGCTGTACAGTATGTTGTCAAATAAAATAAAATACATTTAAAAAAAAAATGAAAATGATGTTGTGTAATCTGGTTGTTTATGTGTCATCAAAATAATTTTTTATAATTTCAAGTACATATTGTCTTAGACTTGGATCTCACTCATTTTCTTCCAATAATACCTATAGGAAGGGGAAAATGAAGGATCATTCTGTTACTTTGTGAGCTTCTGTTATTAATCACTGCAATAAGTATTATGAAAATGAAACTCTGAAATTATTTGGAGATTATTTGTAAGTTACCTTTCTACACACTCATGCTACTCCCTCAACTAAATCACAGAACTTAAAATAAGTAACATTTTAGCTGGGAGCCAGTAGCTGATGTCTGTAATCCTAGCTACTCAGGAGCTAAGATCTGAGTATGGTAGTTCAAAGCTAGACTTAGCAGGAAATCTGTGACACTCTTACCTCCAATTAACAGCCAGAAAAACTGAAGTGGCCCTGTGGCTCAAGTGGTAAAGTGCTAGCCTTGATCTTAAGAGCTTAGGGACAGTGCCCAGGACCATGCCCATGAAAAAGAAAAACAAAAAAGGAAAAACAGGGGGGGAAGCAACATTTTAAAGCTTATGTATAAGGGGGGACCAAGATGGAGAAGGGCAGTAGGGAAACGCCACAGCTCTCTCCAAACAAAAAGAGAGTTCGAGTTCCAACGCTTAATCTCCCCAAGAGACAGACAACAACAAAAAGACGAACACTCAGAGAAAAACCAGTGGTGGAAAATAACAAAAAAGAAAGAGAGGAAAAGAAGAATTTCAGAACAGAAAAAAGCGAAGACCCCTCCCCCAACCTTTACTGGCCGCGCTCCAGGCTGGGGCAGGAACCAGGCCCGGGGATCCAGCGCCTGAACAACACGACGAACTCCTCCCAACTGAAGTAAAAAGCTGAGCATACGCCTCAACAGAGGGGAGAAAATCAGGAAACAGCACTCCCCGGAAAGCACGCCTGTGACAACAAAAGACCTGGAGGCCCAGGACAAGAGAAGCCCAAACCCCACCAAAACTCCACCCATATACCCTAGGCTTGGAATTGGGCAACACAGGCTGCCAGCACATGATAGTAAGCAGGAGCTCAGACTGTTAAGGCGGCTCAGAAATAGAGTGATAGTCTTGGATGTATGAGGCTCTGAAACTGATTCCTCAGCATCACAAAAGCAAAAAGGGTCAGAAGTGGTGCTGTGGCTCAAACGGTAGGGTGCCAGCCTTGAGCTGAAAAGCTGAGGGACAGCACCCAAACCTAGAGTTCAAGCCCACAACCAGCCCAAAACAAATAAACAAAAACACATCAGGAGCCCATAGCAGACTCCAGCATTTGGGAGAGTGCATCCAGAGGATCTGTTCTTCAAAAGAGCACCCGTAGGAGCAAACACAAGCGGTCTAGACTGCTCAACCCTTCCAAAGGCGGGAACTGCCAGCAATCTACAGCAGAGAGCTGAGAATCCTAAGTAAGTCAGAATAGCAGCTGGAAATAGGCTCCCAACAGAACCGAGATCAGGCACAGACTCTCTCTACCAATACAGAATCAGCAACCAAGCAAAGACAGACACACCAAAACAAAATTGAAGAGCAGTCTCCTGAACCCCCATGCGAAAATCACAGAGAAAAATCACAAGGTTTACCACCACGTAGGACAGCAAGCTCACCTCAAAAGCCAGCAGCCACGCAGGGGAGAGCCCCAGTGGGAGCAAAGCAGGAATGGAAGACAAAAGCTACATCCAAGGGTTGCTGGAGGCAATGACTCAAGAAATAAAGCGAGAAATTGATCAGAAATTGAAAGAGCACAAGGATGATCTATCAAAAGAGATACAGGGTATCAAACAAGAGATGCATGCAAAAATAGAAGCTGCACAAACCTCAGTAAGAAGTGAGATAAACCCCAAATTAGAGGTAATGCATACCTCATTGAGAGGGGAGATCAGTACTCTGAGAACCAACATTGAATCCATAAAGGGATCCATTTCCTCCATGCAAACCACAATAGAAGCCACTGTCAACAGAGTGAATGAAAGGGAATGCAGAGTGTCAGATACAGAAGACAGAAACACCAACTGGACCAAAAAGTGACAGATATGGAAAAATCACTCAAATTAAACCAAAGGGAAATTCAAGAGCCAGCAGATAATGCTAAAAAATTTAACCTTCGCATAATGGGAGTGGACGAAGGTGAGGAATTCCAGAACAAGGGAATGCAACACCTATTTAACAAGATAATCAATGAAAATTTTCCCCACCTCAAAAACGACCATCTTAACTACATCAAAAAAGCTTATTGAACACCCAACAAGCAAGACACCAGGAGAAACACTTCTAGACACATTATAGTAAAAATGATAGATCTGAATAATAAGGAAACAATCCTTCATGCAGCAAAAATGAAGAAGGACCTGTACTACAACGGGAAAAAAAAGTAGAATCACTGCAGATCTCTCCACACAAACAATGAATGCAAGAAAAGCCTGGGAAAGCACCATACGAGCCCTAAAAGCCAATAACTGCCAACCCAGACTAATATACCCGGCAAAGCTAGCATTCACATTCGATGGAGAACTGAAAACTTTTAATAGCAAAGAAAAACTAAATGAATACATAAACATTAAGCCAGCATTACAAAGAATTCTAAGAGGGGGGACACAACCTGAAGAAAGCAGCCAGGAACTGGGGCCTGCCCCAAACAGGCGTTACTCAAAGTCTAACTGAGCAAGCACAGGAGGAAAGGAAAGAAGATAAACTTAGGAAAACGGAATGGCAGGGACAACAATGCATCTCTCTATACTTTCTCTTAATATAAATGGGCTGAATTCGCCAATTCAAAGAAAACGAACTGAGGACTGGATCAGAAAACAAGAACCATCCATCTGTTGCCTTCAGGAGACCCACCTCTCAGCCAAATATACAAACAAACACAGAGTGAAGGGGTGGAAAAGGATCTACCAATCAAACGCCCCCAGTAAGAAAGCAGGTGTAGCTATCCTGATATCTGACAAAATAAACTTTTCATTAAAATCAGTACAGAAAGACAAGGACGGACACTACATATTAATAAAGGGAACAATCCAAGAGGAGGATATAACCATCATCAACTTATATGCCACAAATATTGGTGCACCCAGAGATGTCAAACAAATGCTCTCAAACTTACAGAATAAAATAGATCCCAATACGATAATACTAGGAGACTTTAACACACCACTCTCACCAAAGGACAGGTCTACCAACCAGAGGATTGGCAAAGAAGCTACCGAATTAAGAGAGGCCATACTTCAAGCGGAATTAACTGACATCTACCGAGTATTTCACCCTAAAACAACACAGTACACATTCTTCTCAGCAGCTCACGGAACTTTCTCCAAAATAGACCATATCATAGTTCATGCAAGGAACTTAAGTAAATACAAAGGGATCGACATAATCCCCTGTATCCTATTTGACCACAATGGAATCAAGCTAGGTCTCAATAACAAAGCATACCACAGAAATTTCTCTAATACATGGAAATTGAACAGCACACTCCTTAACAATGCCTGGATAACAGAAGAGATCAGAGAAGAAATAAAGCATTTCCTACAACTCAATGAAAATGAAAACACCTCACAAAGAAACTTGTGGGACACAGCAAAAGCAGTCCTAAGGGGCAAATTTATTGCCCTCAGTGCCCACATCAAGAGAATGGAGACAGACCAAGTAAATAATCTCATGTTGCAATTAAAACAGCTAGAAAAACAAGAAAAAATGGGACCTAAAGCTACTAGACGAAGCCAGATAACCAAATTAAAAGCAGAGATTAACCAATTAGAAAATCAGAAAACCATAACCAAAATAAACCAAACAAAAAGGTGATTCTTTAAAAAATTTACTAAATTGATTGCCCATTGGCTAGATTAATTAAAAAAAGAAGAGAGGAAACCCATATTAATAGGATTAGGGATGCCACAGGAAACATCACCACACGTACCCAAGATATCCAAACAATTCTAACAGACTACTTTCAAAAGCTATACTCTCTAAAGGAAGAAAATCAGGCAGAAATGGATGCATTTTTAGAGAAATACAAGTTGCCCAAACTGAGCAAAGAAGAAGTTAACCAATTAAATAAGCCAATATCCTACAATGAGATACAGGAAGCTATCAAAAGTCTTCCAACAAAAAAAAGCCCAGGACCAGATGGATTCACAGCAGAATTCTATAAGACCTTTAAACAAGAACTAATACCCATACTCCTCAAGCTCTTCAGAGAAACAGAGAAGGAGGGAGCTATCCCAAACTCATTCTATGAAGCCAATATCACACTCATTCCCAAACCAGGCAAAGACCCAACCAAAAAGGAGAATTACAGGCCAATCTCCTTGATGAACACAGATGCAAAGATCCATAACAAGATTCTAGGTAACAGAATCCAGAAACACATAAAAAAAATAATTCACTATGACCAGGTAGGCTTCATCCCAGAGACACAGGGATGGTTTAACATACGTAAGTCAATAAATGTAATCCAACATATCAACAGAGCCAAGGTCAAGAATCACATGATTATCGCTACAGATGCAGAAAAGGCCTTTGACAAAATTCAACATTCATTCATGCTAAAAGCTCTGGAGAAAATAGGAATAGAAGGAACATTTCTAAAAACAATAAAAGCCATTTATGACAGACCAATAGCCAATATTATACTTAATGGGGAAAAGCTACAACCAATTCTCCTAAAATCAGGAACAAGGCAAGGATGCCCACTGTCTCCACTCCTCTTCAATATAGTCCTAGAACCCTTAGCCAGGGCAATAAGGCAAGAAAAAGACATTAAAGGGATCCGCATAGGGAAAGAAGAAGTTAAACTATCCCTTTTTGCAGACGACATGATACTATACCTCCACGATCCCTAAAAGTCCATCCCGAATCTCTTAGAAATCATAACTCTCTTCGTCAAAATAGCAGGATACAAAATAAACCCACAAAAATCAGTTGCCTTCCTATACACTGATAATGTACAGGAAGAGAGGGAAATAAAGGGAGCAACCCCATTCACAATAACCTCCCGAAAAATAAAATATTTAGGAATTAACCTAACCAAAGATGTAAAAGAACTATTTAATGAGAACTATAAACAGTTAAAGAAAGAAATTGCAGAAGACACTAGGAAATGGAAAGACCTCCCATGCTCCTGGATAGGCCGACTTAATATAGTAAAGATGGTAATACTTCCAAAACTAATATACAAATTCAATGCAATTCCTATTAAAATCCCAATGACGTACATCACTGAAATACAGAAAACAGTCCAAAATTTCATATGGAACAACAAAAGACCTAGAATTGCCAAAACAAAGAAACACATGAGGAAATGTTCATCATCTCTGGTGGTGAAGGAAATGCAAATAAAGACAACCCTGAGACACCACCTTACCCCATTCAGAATATCCCACATCCACAAATCAGCCAACCACAAATGCTGGAGGGGAAGTGGAGAACGAGGAACGCTATTACACTGCTGGTGGGAATGTACACTTATACAACCACTTTGGAAAGCAGTCTGGAGGGTCCTTAGAAAGCTAAAGATTGACCTCCCTTACGACCCAGTCATACCACTTCTAGGCATCTACCCTGAACAACAGGAACCAATATACAAGGACACGTGCACCTCCATGTTTATTGCAGCACTGTTCGCAATAGCTAGGATATGGAAACAACCTAGATGCCCCACCACAGATGAATGGATCCAAAAATTGTGGTATCTATACACAATGGAATATTATGCAGCCATTAGAAATGACAGAATAATGGCATTTGCAGGGAAATGGATGGAGCTAGAAGGAATCATGTTGAGCGAGGTAAGCCAAGAATGAAGAGACAAACAGTACATGGTCTCCCTGATAAGTGGATGCTAAATCCAAAATGTTAGGTGATATGACAAAACTAATAGGATTTAAGAAACAAATAACTCCCACTCATCTGGTTGAACCACTACCAAATATCCCCATGCTGCTGATCACATATATGGTATATAACATGTGAGCACCGTTATATATTACAGACTGTGATAGACAATTTGCTCCAGGAAAATTAGAATGAACTTGTGACTTTAAATGAGCATCATTATTCCACAATACTGTGAATTTCCGGAAATTATGTAATCACTTAATCACAATCAAAAAAAAAAAAGAACCTCAGGGAAGGGAGGGAGGGAGGGGATGGTAGGGGGAAAACAATGGAGGGGGTAACAATGTTCAAGAGGAAGTGTACTCATTACCTCACTCATGTAACTGTAACCCTCTGTATAGTATCTTTACAATAAAAAAATTTAAAAAAACATCTCATACTGACCATGACCTCATCAAGGACTCAAGATCTCTCCCTGTCCTGCCTCGACACTGGGCAGTCAGTTGAGGTCTAGTTATCCAACCAAGGATATGGGAATGAATAGATTTCTCAGCCATGGGATACAGACTGGAGGGCTCTAGGTCCCTCTCTCTCGAGAAGGAGAAATTGGCTGATCCATCCCAGGAATGATCTTGGGTTGTGAGTATCCTCAAAGAAACAACCCTGCTCAGAACCCAGTGCCTCTGGTTTTCCAACCAGCCTCGACCTTCAGTCGGCCCTCTCTGAATCCTACATCTGTCTTCTTGAATAAAGGCTGAGCCAGCAAAGAGACCCACCTCTACCTCAGAGAGTGGCAGTCACGGGGCCCTAGAGTTCCCTAGAGGAAGTCTCAGAGCAACACGGGTCTGACTCCCGCCCTCATTTCCTGGCTGTCCTGTGCCAGTGGCATGTCTACCTCTGTCTCTTGTCCAGGAATGAACACTGCAGGTGTCATTTTCAGATTGAGCCAGCAAAATTCCCATTCCCCAAGGATGTACTGCACAGGCATCCTGTAGCCAACGACAACCAGGTCGTCAATGGTGAACCCAGAGTGCCAGGATTTTAAGTGCCATGTGGCTGTGTCGAAGGCTCTATCACTGATGGTCTAGGTTGTCATTTGAGGTCATGGCTACAATGGCCTGACATGCCTGATCTGGGATCGTCCTCCCTCTTCATCTTCATGCTTTGCCATGCCACATACACTTGGTTGAAACTTTTGGAATGAAAGGTTCTGGACAGAAGTGGAGCTTGGCATAGACTCAAGCCCCAGGCATCCCCCAGGAGATGGTGGAGAACTGGATTCCCTAAAAAAGACAATCTGGTCAGACTTAACCCGTTGTTGTCTGAGAAAGAGACATTCCAGTGTGACTGCTGCTCACCACAGTGACCCAGGGCCCAGTGGCAGGATGCCTGCCCTGTGCCCTGACAAGTCCCACCTGGGAGAGCGTCTGTCCTGCCTCCAGGCCAATTCAGACCTGCCATTGTATACAACAACTCTTGTTTCCTCCTCTAACAAGCAGCTCAGTATCCAACCACCATGGGAACCCAGTCCGAGAGGCACAATGGAGAGAAAGCTGCCGAAGCAAGCGTTTGGAAAGGAGCAGAGATCACAGCAGGCAAAGCAACCATGAAGATGTGTCTGCAATGAGTCCTTAGCTGGGTTCAGCAAAGAGAGGCCGGCGCAGGTGGGCAGAGCACTTCCATAAAGCTGCCTGTGGTGGATAAATGGCTTCTGATTTGACATGGACAACAGAATAAGGGACTGCAAGTTCAATGAATAATCTCTGGCCAGAGAAACAAGGTCAAACGCTTAAGTTTCTTCACTTCCAGTGGTTCCTGGTATTTCCAGCTGAGTGGACATCTTTCTGTGACCAGTGGGTGCCACCCCACCTTCTGCGGAGTCTGCGTGAGAGATTGTGTTGGACAAAGAGCTTCAAGGAAGCATGCCCCCAGGAAAGGAGTGTTGGTTCAAGGCTTCCCATACACTTGGCTGCACCTTTATAGCCTCTACCCTTATTCTTATTATATTCTTCTTGGCTGTACATTCGTTGCCTTTATTCTCATTTTGGCTATTTTTCTATTGATCCGTGAACAGAGCGTGTTGTATTTTTCCAGTCCAATAGAGATGGCTTCTCTAAGTAATAAAGACTAAGGCCAAAGATTAAATGTGGGCAATCCCCCAATCAATCTATCATCTGATGTGACGTTGCCTCCAGAAACTCCTACAACTTCACAAGCGGTTTTGCAGCTCACAAATAGTAAATATAGAGACTTAAAATTTCTAGATATGTCCAACAGACAAAATCAATAAACTAAACTAAGTTAGAAAGAGTTATCCCAGTAGTTTAGAGAGTTCTAAAAAAGAAGGGACCTCTGATTATATAAGAAAAAGAAAGATTCTCCCAACAGTTATGATTAAGTTTAGTCCAACTTACGTTATAGGGAATAGATGGTGTTTTCACACAAAATATAAAGTTAGTGACATATTTCCTGAACCAACCAAGAACCATTTCCTTATACAGGAGCTTATAAAGATGAAATTAATTGGATAAAATTAAAAAGAGTATAATGTAAGTACAGCCCTGTCTTAGGTTTGTTAATTATTAAACATAAAAAAGGCTGAATAGATGACGTATTCTATTAAACAATATGCTAGACTTGTTTCGCACCACTTAGCTTAAACAGTTGGTGGAATAGTCATTAATTTTCATGTAATTCATCAATGCTTTGCCTTTAAAAATTTGATTACGTGCTTAAATAAACAAAAAATCTATGTCACGATCACACACTGTATAAAAATGTTAATTCTCCTCAATAAAGATACACTCAGATGCAACTCTTTTGAGTCTATGTCTGTTTGTCACTTCGCCAACTCCTTTGCCCACCTATCCCGAGATCCCTGTCCCATTGGTCCCAGTGCTCCGGCCGAGCTGGTCCGTTGCAATGCTTATCCCTTGACAACCCCTCTTGACACTCTTTCACTCTATACCTCTCTAGCCATTGGACACTTTCTTATCTGACAGGAAAATAAACTCGGTGAGACAGGGGAGATTGAAACTCTGTGACCCACCCTGAACCCTATGGTCTACCCGAGACTGTTTCCCTCTGCAGTCAGCGACCATACAGATTCTAGATGTCATGAAGTGACTGAGGGGTCTGTGGCTTGGTCCTACATACTGGATTTTGGCTCTTAAACTGACCCCACAGAGATTGTGAATGGTTGGCTCCCTTGATCCAGGGACTCCAAACCAAAGCTTGCATGCTCCCTTCTTCCTTCCTTTCCTCCTTTTCTCCCTCCATCGTTTCCTCCTCTCTTTCTCTTTCCTCTCTTTGTGTCACTCCTAAGCCTTGAACTCAGAGCATGGGTGTTGTCCCTGAGCCTTTTTACTCAAAGCCAACAGTCTATGGCTTGAGCCACTCATCCACTTCTGGCGTTTTCTTTTTGGTAGTTACTAGGCGATAAGAGTCTTACAAGCTTTCCTGCCTGGGCCTTAAGCCTCAATCCTCCCATCTCAGCCTCCTAAGTAGCTAGGATGACAGGTGTGAAGCACCGGCATCCAACTCAAACCAAGATTTCTTCATGTGCTGTGGAACCAGCACTGGAACCTTTCATTGTCTATGCCGCCCCCTTCCCTTCCGGCCCTGGCACACACTGTAACCGTTTGTTGTATAAATAAATGAGCATCTGCCTACAACAATACTACAGAAAAGTCCCATTCAATTCAGGTAAGCATCCTTGGTGGGGGCAAAGCCTGATGTAGCTTTCTCACTGTTCTCTCTCCTTTCCTACCCTCCTGGTGCCACCCACTTAACTGTTTTGTTTCCAAGGATGTGAGCCATGATGTACTCACTGGATTCCGGGGTCTCTGGGATGCCTATCTACTCAAAGATCTCTATCCAGCCACTGACCAGCTCTGTGGAACTCAATTCCCTACTCTGGTGTGAACAAGGTTGCTGGGAAGTGAATGCCCGGCTCAAGAGCCCTCTTCTCCACTCCCTGGGGCCAGAAAGGATGGTTCACCATATCCGGCCCCCAAATTTCATGTTGCAGAGAAAGGATCCTTGAGGCATCCCGGGTCTCTGAATCTCCCAGAGTCCAGTACAGGTTTGGGGAATTGTCTCTGTTCACAGCTGGCAGGTTGCTGCGGATGGTGAGGTCACAGTCTGTGCTCCCCATGACATCCTCAACTGTAGTGGTCACCCTAGAGAGAGCCGGAGGAGAATCAGCAGCTGCCGGAGAAAGGCAGTCAAGGCATGACCTTCATAGCAGGAGACCATCTGGCTTGGGAACTCTGCTTGTGCCACTTTGAACGTCATTGTTTGGTGGCTGAAATGGTACATCTAATTTGACCAATTCAGAATCCCAGGCATTAGTAGAAATTGCCAGCTTCAAGAAAAAAAAACCCTGGAAAATCTGGTATTTCACTTGTCCCAATCAAACTTAAAGGGTTCCAAAGTCAGTGGTCCCCTTTTCCTTGCAGACAGCTTACAGCAGGTTACAGAAAATGGCATTCAGAGAGCCCTAGCTAACTGCCATGTCCTGATCCCAAGCAGGCTCCAGCATGGGGAACACACTTGCTTATCATTGCCCAGCTGGAAACAGCCCAGGAGGACACAGATTGGAGTCTGCAGAACTCCAGGGAGGACTGCCCACCAGTGCACTGCCCCGGGAGGGTATCCACACCACCATTGGGTGCCCGGAGCCCCCTTCCCTGATGCCCACAGACACTGCCAATGCCTGGGTAAGATTCCCCTCTCATTCTCGGTCACGGTGAACCATCTGCCATGTCACACCGTTTGACACTTCCCAACCCTCCTAGCTTCACAGCCACTGCCCTACTCCCCCCCCATCTCATTCCCTATTTATGTTTGGCAGACACATTCCCAACTTTGAATTAGCTCCAATTATACACACCAGAGCATATTGTCTGGCTGGAAGAGTGCAGCTGTTGTCACAGTAGCCTCATGAGCCTTCTGGCTGAAGACAGAAGGGCAGGTGTCCACTCTGGTCTGCAGTTCACACAGGCCTCCTAAGGGAGACCAACACAGGTCCAGCAGCTACTGTGGGCTGCAGGAAAGGGGAAGAAAGAGGTAGAAAGGAACATCTACTGAAACCTTCCCTAAAGGAGCCATGAAACGGTGAAAGAGAATACAAAAATTGTGGCTGGGCTCATACTGGACATTAGTGATTAAAGAACAACAAATAAAATGCTCTTGCTCTTTTTAGACACAGTGACAAATATATTTTCATTGTTCTCATCTCCCTGCTATCCCAACACACACACACACACACACACAGAGAGAGAGAGAGAGAGAGAGAGAGAGAGAGAGAGAGAGAGAGAGAGAGAAACACAAGCACACAAAAATCCAAACCAGTGACAGAAGACTTATCCATGAATTTGACAACTGATTATTCACCTGAGCACAGACAGGCTGTACCTTGAGAAAGATGATATCTCTCTCTCTCTCTCTCTCTCTCTCTCTCTCTCTCTCTCTCTCTCTCTCTCTCTCTCTCTCTCTCTCTCTCTCTCTCTCTCTCTCTCTCTCTCTCTCTCTCTCTCTCTCTCTTTCTCTCTCTCTGTCTCTCTCTGTGTCCTTCTCTGTCTCTGTCTCTTTCTCTCTGTCTCTCTGTCTCTCTGTCTTTCTCTCTTTCACTCACACACATAAGCATACAGACTCAGAGCAGTGCCTCTCCTGAGTTTGTTGGTTTCTCATCTGGGCATGTACCAGCTCGAGCACGGGGGTTCCCTTGTCAGAACCAGGGGCTCCCACCCAAGGGGAACAATGCTCTAATAATGCAGAACCACCCTGCCTCCCCCTTTTTCTAGGGCCAGACCCTTCCCCTTGGCAACAACCAGCCTTGAATCCCCATTCACCAAAACCCTAGGACGCTGGGTGAAGGAGTCTGGAGACAGGTGGCTCCTCAGAGCCTGGACAGAAAACAAAGTAGGAGGTCATGGTGCCTCCAGAGACGTGTCTGACCTGGGGTGGGGTCGTTGTTGGGGACTTTGTTGGGGTCCTAAAGGCTATATATATGGATGGACTCCCTACTTCCAGCCTAGATACTTCTGGGTGACTTGGCAGATTCTTGGGTAGGACAAGGAGACCAGATGGCCTGGGAACACTAGCAGAGGTTGGCAGAGTTGGGAAATGTGATCACCCAGTCAGAACTGTTGAAAACTGGGGTTGTCAGCCCCCCCCAGGTTTGGGGGTACAAGCCAGGTGTATGTTTGTCAGAGGGGGTGTGTTTCTCTGCCAAATACCCACCTTCTATCTGACCCCAGTGCCCTCACCTCTCTAGTGAGCTCTTCTGGGAATGTCCTCAGGTGAAAGGGTGACTGAGCACAGAAGACAAAGGTTCACACATCAAGGGGGCCTATGTTCTGCATCTAACACCCCCTCCCAGTGAAAAGGAAAAGACCTTAGAAGGCAGGTGTGGAGGTGCTGCTTCCCACCTCTGACTAAAGCCACCAGGTTCCCAGCAGGGAAGGGTGCAGATGCGTGGCTATGTGGCTCCCACTGCTCCAGGCCAGGGGTTCTGTGGTGCCCCCTCCCCACCCATCCCTGCAGCTCCCCTTTTCCTGGAACACTGGCCACTAAGGATGAGGGTGGGATCCCTGGGTAGACACCCACATCCACCCCCCACCCCTGGAGTGCATTTGTGGCAGAGCCAGGGTGGACTGTGGGGCGCAGGGGATGTCCAGGGGGGGATGGAGAGGGGAGGTGAGAGGAACGGTTCCTGGTCCTCACGGGTAGGGGAAGGGTAGAGTAGGGGGGTTGCAGGGTGCAGGGGTCGTGGGGTGCAGGCATGCAGGGCGGCCATTCACATGTGCTGCTGGGAGAAGCTGCAACTCCGGGTGCGTGCCCCGAGTCTGAGGACCACAGGCCTGGACCAAGTCAAGGCCACAAGCCATCCAGGGGCACACCATCTCCCCTAGGTGCCTGCAAGAGGCTCCGAGTTTTGGTGCTGTCAGCTCCATGTTTGAAACACGGTGCTGCTGGGAGGAGGAGGAGGCATCTGCAGGCACGTGGTGGGGCTGTGTGCAGCCTCTGCTCCTTCTCCCCAGCCACCACCGCCGCCTCAGTGGCCTCCTGCCCTGTGAAGGCGGCTTCCGCCACCGTCTATGCCTCCACCTCAGTAGCCTCTGCTCTGCTGTGCTCCCTGCCGCCATGGCTGCCGCGACTCTGAGGGGCTGCGCCCAGCGAAGTGCCTGCCATGCAGGCTCAGCATCCCACGCTATGATCTGGGCGGCCACCACCACTGAAGCCGTTTCCACTGGTGCTTGTGTTCATGCTAACTCTTTTTTCTGCTCTCTCTTGGCCCCACAGTCCTCTCCTGGGCCACCCCATCCCTGTTGCACACATGACCCTGAACCCTTGGGTCCCTGGCCATTGCTGCCACCAAAGTGGGCACCTGGGCTCGGCCCCCTCCTCCCCTGGGCCCAGTCCCCCACCCACAGTCACAGCCCTGACTGGGCCCTGAGGCTTCCTCCTCCACTCCACTCACCAAGCAGTTGCATGGTGACACTCATGCATGTATGTGTGTTTGTGTTTGTGTGTGTGTGATTGTTGGGGATAACTACCTCTCAAGGACTCAGAACATAGCACCCTCTGGGATGACTCAGCACACAACGCACTTCCAAAAACAGCTCAAAGCACCCTGTGTAAAGGACTCAGCACACAGCTCCCTTTGAAGGACTCAACATGCAGTACGCTGGGTAGAGTACTCAGCACACAGCACCTTTTGAAGGAGGGAGTCCATAGCCCGCAGTGTAAAGGACTCAGTGCATGGCATACTTTGAAAAACTCAGCACGTAGCACTGTTTCCCAGGGACATCATGTTAAGACTCCACACATCACACCATGTTAATACTCCACACAGCAACCTTTGAAGGGCTGAGTATGAAGCACCCTGTGTAAAACACCCAGTGCACAGCACCCTTCAAAAACTCAGCACATGGACTGGGAAGGTGGATCAGTGGTAGAGCACTTGCCTTGCATGCAGGTGGCACTGGGTTCGGTTCCCCAGCACCACATAAGCAAAAAGGAAAAAAGCCAGAAGTGGCACTGTGGCTCAAGTGGTAGAGTGCTAGCCTTGAGCTGAAGAGCTGAGGGAGAGCGCCCAGGCCCAGAGTTCAGGCCCAATGACCGGACCCCAAAAAAACAAACAAACAAAAAAACAAAAAAAAACTCAGCACATAGAACAATTTTGAGGGCCTCAACACATACCACACTGTGGAAGAACTCAGCACACAGCAACATTTGAAAGACAGTACAGAGTACCCTGTGTAAAGGACTCAGCACACTGCACTCAAAAAGCTCAACTCATCCCTCTCTTCTCAAGGGCTCAGCACATAGCACGACCCTTTGGAATGAATTAGCATACCACACATTTTGAAGGACTCAGCTTACAGTATGTTGTGTGATGGACTCAGCACACAGCACCCTTTGAAAAACCCAGGACAGCCCACTCTTCTCAGGGACTCAGCACATAGCACCCTTTGGGATGATTCAGCAAACAGCACCATTTTGGAGACTCAGCACAAAACCCCCATGCGGGAAGGACCCAGAAATTGTGCCTTTTGAAGGACTCACCACAAAGCTGTATGTCACAAGTTCAGCTGTCATTAGAATTAGGGTGCTTTCTTCAGTATCACCATTCTTAAACACTTCACAAATCCTACTAGTTCACATTTAGCTAACCTGTGTTTTATGGGGAAAGTTCAGCTGGGAGGCTTGAACTCAAAGCTTGGGGGCCCTGTCCCTGAGCTCTCTGGTTCAATGCTAGAGCTCTACCACTTGGAGGCACAGCTCCCATTTTGTTTTGTGGGGTTGTTCTTTGACAGGTCGTATGGTGATAAGTAAGGCCAAGTTGGGGTATCCGTGGGCAAAGGTTCTTAGCTCAGCCTGGAGCTGACCTCTCCCTTCCTTGTGTCCCTGGTAAGCAGGGCCTCCTGGAGCTCTCTTGGCCTAGGGTGGAACAGACCTGCTCTGGCATCAACAATCAGGGTGAGCAAAAGTCAGCTTGGCCCTGGTCACTTCCCCAAATTGAACTCTTGAGGATGATGGCATGGGGCCGCATGTTCTGCGTCTGGCCACCAGGGAGCAGGAGTCGCCCACCATAGAGATTGTACCTGCGAGTTGTGTTTACTCTTGCTTCCCTGGGGCCCCCAACATGCTTCAACCACCCTGGACAGGAAAGTCCTTGAGACTCTTACCTACAGTTAACCATCGAAAAGCAAATGGGGCTGTGGCTCAAGGGGCTGAGCACTAGCCTTGAGCAAGAAAACTCAGGGATAGAGCCTAGGCCCTGAGTTCACACACACACACACACACACACACACACACACACACACACACACACACACACACACACACCCCACATGCATACAAAATCAGAAATTCCTACACTACAATCTTTGGGTATTCTCTACTTTTTCCCCACTAAGCCTGGTGGCTGCTGGCCTAGGTCTTTGATGCATATACCACCTGACATCTTTAATTTTTGGGAAACAGAATTACTAGGAGGTCAGCCTTCCCCCATCCCAGCTCCTTGAGTGGGTCATGTTCTATCCAGGCCCTTTGGGGCTCATTTACAGACTTGCCAAGATGCCTCAAAAGGCATCATATACTGGGCACTGGTGGCTCATGCCTGGCATCATTGCTATTCAGGAAGCTGAGATCTGGTGGATCATGGTGCCAAGCGAGTCTGGGCAGGACAATGTATGAGACTCTTATCCTTGATGAACAGTCAGAAAACAAAAGTGGTCCTGTGGTTCAAGTGGTAGAGTGCCAGCCTTGAGAAAAAGAGCTCAGGGACAGCGCTCACGGCCAACAACAACAAGGAGAGGCATTGCATGTTGGCTTTGGGATTGGCATGGGCCAAATATAATTGGAATTTTCAAGTGCTCCAAGACAAAACAGTACCTGCTTTAGTCCCGTGCTCCTCCATCTCGTCTCACCCCTTGGCCTTGTCCATGCTTTGTGTCAGCATGGCTCTGGCTTGATAGGAGGGCTCCAAGGAAGGTCCCACAGCAATCATCCCTCCTCCTACTGCCCTCCTCACCCTGCTGCTTCTGCTCTTTGCCATAGTCTGTCTTCCTGTAATCCATGTATGAGGTCATCACCGCCAACATAGTGGTGAGTGGTGGGTCTGGCCTAACTCGTGGCAGTCAGAGGTGGAAGTGGGTCTGGGACTAGAAGCTTCCACCCTGGGTGTGGGCTGAGGCCAGGGCTGACATTTAGTTCATCCTGAGCCTTGCAGTGGTGGGGAGACAGTGTAGACTCCACATTGAATCAGGTAAGATCAGAATCTGGAGGACCACGTGTGGGAGAGGATGTAGGACTCAGGGGGCCATTGTTGTTGGTACTCTCTCAGGACTCCCTTCTCCCTTTCTCATCCCTCAATGTTAGAAGAGAAACTTCAACTAAGGGTTTGGGAAGAGGGGGCGGGGGAGTATTTTGTTGTGAACCAGACTTGTGCTTCATATTCATCCTAGCCCTATTTATCTGAGGAATGGCCATATGGGTTTGGGGGGGGGGAATCATCTTAGCTGAACATGTGGCTCAGTGGTAGAGTGGTCGCCGATCATGCCTGAAGCCCTGGGTTCGATTCCACACAGAAAATGTTGGAAGGAGAGGTGGGGCTCAACTGATAGAAGGCCAGCATTGATCAAAAAAGAGCTCAGGGACAGTGGCCAGGCCCTGAGTTCAAGCCCCAGGACTAGAAGAACAAATCTTTGTTGGACGGGTTTTTTTTGCTTTGTAAATAATTTATTATTTGTGATAAGCATAACATGGGCCTCTTTCCTGGCCACCAATGGGCCATTAGATGTCCCTTGAGTTTGGGCCAAGTCCCAGCAGCCTATGCCCTACCCGACCCCCAGTTTAACTTCCTGTCACCTGGCAGATGGAGTCTTGAGAGAAGGGCACCTGGCCACTTACTTCTGGTGGCTGCCAAGGCTTTTGAGAGTCAGTATGTCACATAGAGAGTCATCATCTGCATCAGTCTACAGAAGAAAGTGAGGGAGCACTCCTCCCCTGAGCCTGGGAGCTGTGGGTGGATCTGGATGTGGGGCATCTTTGGCAGGATATGCTTCTTGGGGGAGTCCACTATGGGTTCGGGAACCCTGACCTCTCCTCTGGCAGTTTCCATGCTATCTTCAAGTTGCAATTCTTCAAAACCTTTCTGCTCCTCCCTCATTTCACCCACCACCGGCCCTGAGGCATCTGAAGCGGTGTTGGTGGTTGGGGGCTCAGCCTGTGCTGGCATCTGGAGACTGCTGTCTGTGCCTTCCCCTGCTGGGAGCAACTGCAGCTCCTGCAGCACTCTCCTCTTCTCCATCTTCTCCTGGGACAGCCAGTGCAAGCACTCGGCTTTCTCCCAGCACAGCTCATGCAGGACCAACATCTGCTCTTTACACACCAAAAGGGACTCTTCGATGGTTTAGATGTGTGCTGATAGCTGGCTGTATCCATGGTGGAGCTCACTTGCTGGACTCTGGAAGTCCACCTCATCAGGCAGGTCATGGATGAAGCAGATTTTCTTCTTAGATACCCATATGTCCCGCTTCCCATCCCCACACATATTGTGGTGACAGCTCATGGGGGAGAGGGCCTGTGGCTCCAGCTTAGTCTGGCACTGAGCTGCCTGGTGGCCCGGGTGCCTACAGCGGGCCTGCTGCTCCTGTGGAAGGATTTTCCCCCTGTGGATCTCAGCCTCCAAGTGTGCTAACAGAACCTAGTCCATCTATAAGACAGCATGGAATGTGGGCGTGGCAATAATTCTTGTATCCCATTGGTCAGAAAGAACCATGAAATAATGGGGGTGTGGCTGAATCCTGTGATGCACCCAGAATGGGCGGAGTCAAGATGACAGTGGCCCTCTAGCCCCTTTCCCAGGGAACTCTGTCCAATTGAGTTGGGGACAAAAGGGTGACCTGTATAGCTGGATGGCTGCACAGATTGTTGTGTATGTCTGTTTCTTGCCAGTCCCGGACCTTGAACTCAGGATCTGGGCACAGTCCATGAGCTGCTTTTGCTCAAGGCTAGCCCTCTGCCACTGGAGCCATACGGCTCTACTTCTGGCTTTGTTGGCACTGAAGTTAGACAGGGGTCTCAAGGACTTTTCTGCTTAGGGTGACTTTGACCATGATCCTCCTATCACAGCCTTGTAAGTATCAAGGAGGACTGCTGAGAGCCACTGGTACCTGCCTAATCACTGGTCTTGCTGATGTTCTTGGACAGACCGGTGAGTTCCCTATCCTCAGGTTGAAGTGGTGGGAGCTGGAGCCCACAGTTTGAATCCTGGTCCTGCCACCTCCAAATGGCAGGTGGGAGATCCTAAGAAACTCATTCCTATCCATATGAATACCAATGGAATGTGATGTATGTCATGATTGAATGGGCAGTTCTTGAATGATTCTAGGATAAAATTATACACAATTATTTTATAGGACACTGATTGATTTTAATTAATACTTGATGAAGATTTAAACAATCACATTCATTAAATGGGGGCATAATGAATTACCTAAGTATTGGGTGTCACATAGTATAGAGATGCCATTTTTTCTGCCCGGACTTTCTTTACTTAATTGCTATATAGAATTTTCTGAATGTACTTTGGAATATGCAACAAGGATATATTATAGCTGACCTGAAAATCAATTATTCAAACAGTTTTTTAAATCAAAAATGACTATAGCAAAATAAAGAGGTAAATCCAAATTATGTGCATTTAAAGATAATGCTAGGTTAGTCCTCTTCTCACATTCCTCATTCCCTTGAGAATAATACACATTGTAAGGAAATGCTTAGAAAGTTTTGGAGAAATAGGTTGACTTTAAACTAGTGAGTTACTCTATGCTTAATCTTGTTTACTTTATATCTATAAAGATAAATTCTCACCTTATCATTTTTCTTAGGTTTATACTCAGGTTTAATCTCCGATGGGTGACAAATAAAGATATAAACATTTTTTAACAGTGGCTAAATTTAGGCTGAGGAATCTAGGCACAACTATACTCATGCAGGTAAGCCTCATCAGTCATGAGACCACGATATCAAAATGTTAACCAATGCTTACTGGTGTCAGGCTTATGAGATTTTGTGTATTATAAACAGTGGTGGGATGGGAAGGTGGCTCAGTGGTAGAGCGCTTGCCTTGCATGCAAGAGGCCCTGGGTTTGATTCCTCAGCACCACATAAGCAAAAGGAAAAAAGCCGGGAGTGGTGCTGTGGCTCAAGTGGTAGAGCCTTAGCCTTGAGCTGAAGAGCTGAGAGATAGCACCCAGGCCCAGAGTTCAGGCCCCACGACTGGACCCCCCCAAAAAATAAATAAATAAAACAGTGGTATTTAGATTTGTTTTGTAATCAACATCATTTCTTGGGTTAGGAACTGAAGTTAGACATTATACTCAGAACTAAATTGAAGGAGGAATCCAAAATTAGTCACCAAGATATACATAATTAACACAGTATTTTAAAAATGCAAGCTAAAGGAAATAATTTATGAAAAAATCAACATTTACAATAAATACAGAATCAGCATAACTGGTATTTCTTTTATCCCAGTTGCAATATGGCTTGCATGATGACTTTTCTGATTATATGTTTAGTTAGGTCTTGATATTTATTTGAAATTCTGTTCTTTCATATAATCATTTGTCAGATCAAAGAGGAAATTAATTCCATGCCAGAGTCAACATTTATAATAATGTTACAGTTGTATCCTGCTATTTTGCCAAAGTTTCAAATCACTTTGAGTATCTTGGATCTTTTTTGGATCTAACTAAATAGGTATGCAATTTTGTCTGTACTAGAAAGATTTTGACCACCACTTATTAAGATAGTATTTTCCAGAAACTACTTCTCTCTTTTCATGAGATTTTTTAATGTCATTTATATCATGGGTTGATGTTTTCCTTTAATTAACCCGCATTCAGTCTTCTACAAAGTGTAATTTGGAGTAGTTTAAAATTATGTACACTCAGGTACACGGCTCAGATTCTATTATTTGCATATTTTGTTCTTGTTAAATCAGTAGGATTTAGGTCTCAATATGGATACTATTGGACTTATTGGTTGCATTTCTGAATTTTTTAAGTATGTGATGATTTTTATTTTATTCTTTTAAATATGTGCAGCTCTCACTCCACATACAGTCACATTTGTTTTAAACAATTTGATCCATTCACATGATTTGCTATATTAGGTTCATCTAGATGAATTTAATTACAAATTAACACAACTGTACTTCTGAGACAGTTATCTTTATGGAGCTACTCAAGGATAACATGTATTTGAGGATTTTGTGATTCAAAACAACCGGACACAACATTTTTTTGTTCCTGGGGGAGTTCTACTTTGTTGGTTGTTTTTCCAGGTGTGGTGACTTCAACATATGTGTGCATTTTATTTCAATTGTTATATGTCTATATTTTGTTTCATATAACAGATAGTACATAAATAATCAGTGATTTAGAACTTTTCCAAATAGATTTCTAAGAGAGATACTTGAAGTTTTGTGACATCTGGTACCGGGTAGGTCTTGTTAGTGGAAGGGGTAGCAGAATAACAGAGACATTCTTTGACATGATTGGAATTCTTCCTCCTCTTGCCTCACTATTTCCAATAGTATTCCTTCAAACCTTTAGTGGAAAGAAAATAATTTTGTCTGTATGAACTCATGAATTTTGCATTAATTAGGACACACTACACTTTTATACTTTCCTTCTTTTAAAATCACAGATGCGAATTTATAATGCTAAAATACCATCTAATAATTTAAATGAAATGGTCCAAACTATTTTTGCTTCACACTATATGTAATATAGAGTGTAATAATAGTGAGTAATAGTATGTAATAATTGACTTTGGGGAAAGTCAATTACAAGGGATTTTGTGAGATACTGAGCAATAGTAAAAATTATGTTTATTTCTATTAAAAACTTTACAGTTACATCAAAAATAACTCATAGTTATAAACTAATGCTAAAAAGTAAGATTGTTTATTGGAAAAAGCCAGAAGTTTCAATAAGCTTGCTTTTTACAAATTGACTTGCATCTGGGCTTTGGTGGCTCATGCCTGTAATCCTAGCTACTCAGGAGTCTGAGATTGAGGATGGTGGTTCAAAACCAGCCTGGGCAGAAAAGTCTGTAAGACTCTTATCTCCAATGACCCACTTGAAAAGTAGAAACGGCAATGTAGCTCAAGTGATTCAGTGGAATCAATGAGCTGAAGAGCTGCGAGATATCGCCAAGGCCCAGAGTTCAAGCCACACGACCAACAACAACAACACAAAAAATTGACATGGATTTTTACTTTATTATTTCATGATTTTTATTGTGAAAATACATATAGAGGGGTTACAATTACATGAGAAAGGTAACGATTACATTTCTTATCAAGCATTGTTGCCCCCTACTTTGTTTCCCTTTCCCATCCCTTCCCATCCCCTCCCACCCAAAACCAACCCATGCACCAAACAATGGGTCCACTTGTATCCCTATTTAAAGAATTTGTTTTTCCCTTCTCCTCCACAAATTATACCAACATCAAATACAGTCAAAACGGGTTATAACATGGGGGAGGGACATACAAAGCAACAAATAAATCATCTTATAAATAAGCTAGAAACAATACCAAGACAAAAAAAACATTTTTGTCCTTATCTTGGGGTTCATTTCACCTAACATCAACTTATCTGACCGTTTTTGCTTGTCTCACAAATATACTAGTTATTGCAAATAAGGGAAACCGTGGGACCTATACTTTTTGGGCCTGGCTTACTTCACTTAATATAATTTTTTCCAATTTTTTCCTAACAAATGGGGCAATGTCATTCTTTCTGATGGAGGCCAAGAATTCCATTGTGTAAGTATACCACATTTTCTTGATCCATTCATCTACTGAGGGGCATCTGGGTTGGTTCCATATCTTAGCTATAGTAAATAAGGCTGTAATAAACATAGTTGTGCTGGTAAGCTTTAGTATCATCATGTTTGTGATCATTTGGGTAAGTGCCCAAAAGTGGGATTGCTGGATCATAGGAGAGCGCTATGTGAAGTCTTTTAGGGAACATCCATACTGCTTTCCAAAGTGGTTGAACAAATTTACACTCCCATCAACAATGCAGTAAGGTTCCCTTCTGTCCACATCCCCTCCAGCTTCTGATGTTATTAGAGTTCTTGATTATAGCCATTCTAACTGGGATGAGGTGGTATCTCAATATTGTTTAGATTTGCATTTCTTTTATGGTTAGGGAAGTTGAGTATTTCTTCATGTGTCTATTGACCATCCTTCTTTCCTCTTCAGAGAAGTTTCTCTTTAAGTCCCACTTATTTATTGGGAAGTTGTTTGAGGATTTGTTGTTAGATTTACTTTTGTGAATTCCTGGTACATTTTAGATATGAAACCCTTGTCCGTTGTATGGCTAGTGAAGATCTTCTCCCAATCCGTGGGCTTTCTATTGATCTTGCTAGATTTACTCTTTGCCATGCAGAAGCTCTGCAATTTCATGCAATCCCATTTGTCCAACCTTTCTTTGATTTGTTGTGTTTCTGGGTCTCTATTAAGAAAATTTTGACCTGTGACAAGGAGACCTAAGGTGTCTGCTGTGACTCCAGGTCTTTGAACCATTTGGAGTTGATTCTGGTGCAGGGTGATATATAAGCATTTAACTTTATTTTTCTATGAGTAATTAACCTATTGTGCCAGCCACTTACTGAGGAGGCTTCCTTTCTTCCATTCTATTTTTTTAGCTCCCTTATCGAAAATTAGATAGCTATATGTCTGTGGGTTTATTTCTGGGTTTTCACTTCTATTCCATTGGTCCTGAGATCAGTTCTGGTACCAATACCAAGCTGTTTTGATTATTATGGCTCTGTAGTAGAGTTTGAAATTTGGTATTGATATTCCTCCAGCACTATTCTATTAAGGAATGTTTTTGTTGTTCGAGGTCTTTTATTGTTCCATATGAATTTTTGGATTGCCTCTTCTATTTTCTTGAAGAATGAGGTTGGAATACTCATAAGTATCACATTGAATTTGTACATAGCCTAGGGAAGTGTTGCCATTTTCATGATGATGATCTTTCCAATCCAGGGATGTTTTTCCACTTTCTAAGTTCTGTTTTGATTTCCTTTTTTAGGTTTTTAAGTTTTCATCATAAAGATTTTTACATCTTTAGTTAAACTAACTCCTAGTCATTTTATTTTTTGTGGGGCTATTACGAATGGAGTTGTTTTCCTTATTTCAGCCACACTATTCTCATTGTTGGCTTATAGTAAAGCCATTGATTTTAGAGGGTTAACATTATACTCTGCTATTCTGCCAAAGTTTTCAATGAGCATGAGTGATTTGGGAGTGGATTCTGTGGGAATCTTTAAATATAAGATCATATCATCTGGAAAGAGGGAGAGTTTTACATGATCTTTACCTATTTGGATCCTTTAATGATGGCCTCTTGTCTTATTGCTGTAGCTAGGTATTCTAATACTAAATTGAAGAGAAGTGGAGAGATTGGTCATCCTTGTTTCGTTCCTAAGAGGAAATGGCTTTAGTTTTTCACCATTAAGTATAATGCTGGCTGTAGGTTTGTCATATACAGCCTTTATTGTTTTGAGGAATGTTCCCTGGATTCCTAATTTTTCCAGAACCTTCATCATAAAGGGGTTTTGGAACTTGTCAAATGTTTTTTTTCTGCATTTATTGAGATAATCATGTGGTTCTTATCCTTGCTTTTGTTGATGTGATAAATTGTATTAATTGATTTGCATATATTTAACCAGCTTTTCAACCTTGAAATGAATCCTGTTTGATCTTGTTGTATGATTTTTTGGATGAATTGAAGTCGGTAGGCCAAAATTTTGTTGAGAAGTCTTGCATCAATGTTCATCAAAGAAATGGGTCTGTAGTTCTGTTTCTTTGATGAGTCCCTGCCTGGTTTTGGGATGAAGGTTATGATGTCTTCATAGAATGAGTTCAGTAGTGCACTTTCTCTTTCAATTTCATTGAAAAGTTGGAGGAGTATTGGTGTGAGCTCTGCTTTGAAGTCCTTGTAGAATTTCACTGTAAATCCATCTGGTCAAGGGTTTTTCTTAGATGAGAGTACTCTTATTGATGTTTCTATTTCAATGCTTGATATGGGTCTGTTAAGTTGGTTTAACTCATTTTGGTTTAGTTTTGTCATGTCAATATTTGCTAGGAAAAGGTCTATTTCTACCAGATTCTCAAACTTATTAGCAAAAGCTTTGAGAAGTATTCCCTTATAATGTTCTGGATCTTGGTTGTTTTTGTGGTGATGTTTCCATTCTCATGTCTGAGTTTGTTTATTTCCTTGTGTGCTCTTCTTCTTCTGATAAGGTTTGCTAAGGGTCTGTCAATTTTTGTTAACTTTTTGAAGAAACAACTCTTTGTTGTGTTGATTCTTTCTAGGTTTTTTTGGATTCTAATTAGTTTAATTCTGATTTAAATTTAATTATTTTTTCCCATCTACTGGATTGGTGTTTATTTTGTTGCTCTTTTTCATGAAGGTTCAGATGTCTAATTAAATTGTTGTTTTCAGATCTCTCTAATTTGTTGATGTAGAAACTCAGAGGTACAAAATTGCCTATGAGAACTGCATTTCCTGTGTCCCAGAGAAGCTGGTAATTTATGTGTTCATTTTTGTTGAATATCACGAACATTTGCATTTCCTTTCTAATCTCTTCTATGACGCATTGGTGATTCAACAGTGTGTTGTTTAGCCTCCATGTGTTACAGGACTTTTCTTTGGTGGCTTTTAGTGTTGAGTTCTAATTTTATTCCCTTGGATGCCATTTATTGGCCTTTATTGTGGTCTTATTGGTTTTCTATGTGTAGGACATTTTAAGTATCCATTGTTTGTGTGGAGAGCTCTGCAGTGATTCTAATTTTTTTCCCGTTGTAGTATAGCTCCTTCTTCATTTTTGCTGCATGCAGGATTGTTTCCTTATTATTCAGATCTATCATTTTTACTATAATGTGTCTAGAAGTGTTTCTTCTGGGATCTTGCTTGTTGGGTGTTCTATAAGCTTCTGGAATGTAGTTAAGATGGTCGTTTTTGAGGTGGGGAAAATTTTCATTGATTATCTTGTTAAAAAGTTGTTGCATTCCTTTGCTCTGTAATTCCTCACCTTCTTCCACTCTGATTATGTGAAGGTTAAACTTCTTGGCATTATCTGCTTGCTCTTGAATTTCCCTTTGGTTTAATTTGAGTGATTTTTCCATATCTGTCACTTTTTGGTCCAGTTGGTGTATTCTGTCTTATGTATCTGACAGTCTACCTTCCATTTCATTAACTCTGTTGACAGTGGCTTCTATTGTGGTTTGCATGGAGGAAATGGATCCCTTTATGGATTCGATGTTGGTTCTCAGAGTACTGATCTCAGTATGTATTTCCTCTAATTTGGCGCTTATCTCACTTCTTACTGAGGTTTGTGCAGCTTCTATTTTTGCATCCAACTTTTGTTTGATATCCTGTATCTCTTTTGATAGTTCATCCTTGTGCTCTTTCAATTTCTGATCAATTTCTCACTTTATTTCTTGAGTCATTGCCTCCAGCAACCCTTGGATGTAGCTTTTGTCTTCCATTCCTGCTTTGCTCCCACTGGGGCTCTCCCCTGTGTGGCTGCTGGCTTTTGAGGTGAGCTTGCTGTCCTGGGTGGTGGTAAACCTTGTGATTTTTCTCTGTGATTTTCGCATGGGGGTTCAGGAGACTACTCTTCAATTTTGTTTTGGTGTGTCTGTCTTTGCTTGGTTGCTGATTCTGTATTGGTAGAGAGAGTCTGTGCCTGATCTGGGTTCTGTTGGGAGCCTATTTCCAGCTGCTATTCTGACCTACTTAGGATTCTCAGCTCTCTGCTGTAGATTGCTGGCAATTCCCGCCTTTGGAAGGGTTGAGCAGCCTAGACTGCTTGTGTTTGCTCCTACGGGGGCTCTTGGGAAGATCAGATGCTCTGGATGCACTCACCCAAATACTGGAGTCTGCTATGGGCTCCTGATGCGTTTTTGTTTGTTTGTTTTGGGCTGGTTGTGGGCTTGAACTCTAGGTTTGGGTGCTGTCCCTCTAATCTTCAGCTCAAGGCTGGCACCCTACCGTTTGAGCCACAGCACCACTTCTGAACCTTTTGCTTTTGTGATGCTGAGGAATCAGATCCAGGGCCTCATACATCCAAGACTATCACTCTATTGCTGAGCCGCCTTAACAGTCTGAGCTCCTGCTTACTATCAGGTGCTGGCAGCCTGTGTTGCCCAATTCCAAGCCTAGGGTATATGGGTGGAGTTTTGGTGGTGTTTGGGCTTCTCTTGTCCTGGGCCTCCAGGTCTTTTGTTGTCACAGGCGTGCTTTCCGGGGAGTGCTGTTTCCTGATTTTCTCCCCTCTGTTGAGGCGTATGCTCAGCTTTTTACTTCAGTTGGGAGGAGTTGGTTGTGTTGTTCAGGCGCCAGATCCCCGGGCCTGGTTCCGGCCCCAGCCTGGAGCACGCTCCTTAGGCCTGTGCTGATGTGTATACCACCTAGGTTATGCAGCCTGGAGGACACAGTTCAAATTTCTTCTACTGTTATATTGGGCATTTAAGCTCCCTTCCAGGGGCACTCTTTCTCTGGCCTGGCCATCGGAATGTGCTCCATGGGCTGGTGCAGCTCTCAAACAGTTCCCAATTTTAGTGGGTCCTGTGGTTCGGGTGTTGGTGTAGGGAGTCTAGGTCAGGGTCTGGGGATTCCCTCCAGCTCTGGTCTACCTTGAGGGATGCACTGTCCCCTGTGCGGTACTCACCCTGGAGCTGGTTGTTTCTGTGTGGTGTAGGTCATCAGTTGTTTTTGCAATCCTAGTTCAGTTGGGGTGGTTGCGGGCTGGGCTGGGCGGTGGTGGCTCTGTGTGATTCTTTTCTGTCTCTGCCTCTATCGAAGCTGTTGGGGCCACAGTGTCCATGCTCAGGTGGCTTCTGTGCGGGTGATCTGCAAGCAGCCCCCTGTGCTTCTGGGACCCGGGAGGCCCCTGCCGGGTTGTTGAGCTCAAGAACGGGCGGGTCTAGTGCTTCCGGCAGCTTCTGCGCGGTTGGTCTGCAGACAGGTTCCTTTGTCGTGCTGCCAGTGCCGGGCGGCTTTGGCAGGATGTAGCCTCTATGCTTGGGTGGAGAGTGAGGGGTGGGGGTGGGATCCTCTTAGAGACACCCGGCTGGTAGGTTTCTCTGTTCCTGGCGAACAGTTGTTCTGCAAAATGGTACCTCAGGCCGCTTCTGTGCGGGTGGTCTGCAAGCGGCCCCCTGTGTCTCTGGGGCTCCGGCAGCCCCCACTGGGCTGGCTGTCCGGCAGCTTGGAGCATTGCCATGCGGCCAGTAAAGGTTGGGAGAGGGGTCTTCACTCTTCTCTGTTCTGAAATTCTTCTTTTCCTCTCTTTCTTTTTTTGTTATTTTCCACCTCTGATTTTTCCCTGAGTGTTCGTCTTTTTGTTGTTGTCGGTCTCTTGGGGAGATTAAGCGTTGGAACTCAACTCTCTTTTTGGTTGGGGAGATCTGTGGCGTTTCCCTACTGCCCCGTCACCATCTTGGTCCCCTCTCCTTATTTTACTTTGGAATGTAACGAATGTAGTATTTTTGTGTGTATTTTACTATTCTAGTATAACTTTATTTGCACCACTTACATACAATTTTTTTTAATTCTGAGATTTAAGAATGTGTTTTTTGGATAAGAGTTTTGTTGTACTTTTATTTCAGTTTGCCATTAGGCCTTATAAACGCATACAATAAAATCCATTCTTGCTAGTATCAAGTTCAATGATTTTGTAGACTAGAAACTCAAGGATATATCATTATATATCATACTGTAATGTGGGTCAATTTGTTTATAACTGCTCCATAAAATAATTACTAATTGAGGAAGCAGCCACTTCATCTGGCATCCTGGTCCCTCTGATGAAGTAGGATCCTAGTGGCAGCCTGCCCAACTCAGGTGCTTCTGGGCATCTCGCCTGATTCTGTGGGAGGATATCAGGGTGTACCTGCTGTTGGACTAGGGAAGCTGCTGCATGAATGACACAGTGCCACTGACCCACATCTAGCACCCACCAGCCCCATGGGACTGGGCCCTAAGGATCAGCCCGTGATAGCACACACACACGGCAGGGCGGGGGAGCACCCACCTAGAAAGGAGTGCAGACAAAACAGAAGCCACTCTGGGGATCAGCTTGTACAGTATCATCCGTGGAGCAGTGGACGATTGTGCTCAGCTGTGGGGAGAAGACAAGAAATACAGGCCCAGGTGGGGTGATGCTAACTTTTGTACTCAGGCTGGCAAGGAAACTTTCCTCCAGACACTCTCCTGCAGGCTCAGGGTGCCCTTCCATGCTCCTTGTCCTTGGATTATCAGCCAGGGACACTCATGTCCGGTACTCCTGGCTGCTCTTTTGGGGTTTGTTAATTTACACAGAGAGCCCCTGCCTCAGACAGCAGAGTTATATTCTGGGTTTTGTAAAACTTTCTGCATCTGAGCATTTCCCAGTGTTTGGTCTTTGTATTGTTTCTTATAAATGCTTTGTGACATTTGTGTTTAGGTGTTGAGGTGCAGGAGGAGCCAGATTATGAACATAGTTTCCTACAATACTTTCATCTAAAAATGAAAATATATTCTTTCTAAAAATGCCTATCAGGAAATGAATTTGAGAGAGGGAAAAGGCAGTTTTCTCGTGAGATCAAAATATGCTAGTTTTATATGCATGTTTTATGCATTCAAAATACAACTAAGTAATTCACTATCTAGGAACAATTGTCCAGACCTAAGAGTTAGGTGTCTTGGGAGCTAGAGCCAGGGTTTTTGTGAGGTTTATCCAAAGGGAGGGAAGAAAGTTAAAATCCATAGATTACTTTGTAGAATAAAAGTGGTAATACCAAATGAGAATCACATAAATCCTCTCTGCTATTCGGGGTCTTTTATTCTTCCATATGAATTTTTGGATTGCTTCTTCTATTTCATTGAAAGTGAGATTGTAATATTGATAGGTATCACATTGAATTTGGATATAGCCTTTGGCAGTATTGCCAATTTAATGATGTTACTCTTCCCAATCTAGGAGTGTGGGAGGTTTCCCACTTCCTTAGTTCTGCCTTAATTTTATTTTTCAGGTATTTAAAGTTTCCATCATAGAGGTCCTTCACCTCTTAAGTTAACTCCTAGGTATTAGGGGGGGATATTAAAAAGGTATTGTGTTCCTATTTTCAGCCTCACTCTTATCGTTATTGGAATACAGGAAAGCCATTGAATTTTGAGGGTTAATTTTATATTCTGCTAGTTTGACAAAGTTTCTGATCAGCTCAAGTAACTTGGGAGTGGAGTCCATGGGGTTCTTTAAATACAAGATCATGTCATCTGCAAAGAGGGATAGTTTTACTTCATCTTTCCCTATTTAGATCCCCTTTAAGTTTGCATCTTGTCTTATTGCCCCAGCTGGCATTCAAATACTAAGTTGAAGAGGAATGGAGAGAGAAGACATCCTTATCTCATTCCTGAATTTGTAAGAAATGATTTTAACTTTTTGCCATTAACTATAATGCTGGCTGTAGGTTTGTCAATCCTTAGCAGAAAGAACAGTACTGGAGCAATATCAGTTCCAAATTTCAAACTCTACTAAAAAGCCATAGTAATAAGAACAAAGAGATAATGGCACAAGAACAAACCTGAGGACAAATGGAAAAGGACTGAAGACTCAGAAATGAATCCATTGACCTATAGCCACTTAATCTTTGACAAGGGCTAAAAAACATAGAGTGGGAAAAGACAGCCTTCTCAGTAAATGGTGTTGGCAAAATTGGTTAAACACCTATTAAACTAAAACTAGATTCGTATATATCGCCCTGCACCAGAATCAACTGCAAATGGATAAAAGAACTCAAAATAAAAGCAGACACTGTGAAAACATTACATGAAGGAATAGGAGAAACTCTAGGGCTCTTTAGTGCAAGCCAAAATTTTCTTAATAGAAAACAAGAAACAAAACAAATCAAAGAAAAGTTGGGCAAATGGGATTGCATGAAACAGCAGAGCTTCTGCAAGGCAAAGGTAAAAGCTAACACGAACTGTAGACAGCCCACGTACTGGGAGATCTTCATGAGTCATAAAATGGACAAGGTCTTATATCTAAAATATACTTAGGACACAAAAATTAAATTCTCAAAGAAACAACTGCCTGATAACTCAGTGGGCTAAAGACTTAAAGAAAGATTTCTCTGAAGAGGAAGTAAAAATGTCCTTTAGACACATGAAGGAATGCTCAAGTTTTCTAGCCATAAAAGAAATGCAAATCAAGACAACATTGAGATCGCACCTCATTCCAGTTAGAATGTCTATAATCAAGAAATGTAATAATTACAGATGCTGGAGGGAACTCTACTGCATTGTTAGTGGGAGTGTAAAGTTGTTCAACAACTTTGGAAAGCAGTATAGAAGTACTTCAATAGACTCCACATAGAGCTCCCTATGACCCAGCAATCCCACTTTTGGGCATTTACCCAAATGATCACAAAAAAGATCACACCAAAGCTACCAGCACAACCATGTTTATTGCAGCATTACTCACCATAGCTATGATATGGAACCAACTCCGATTCCCCTCAGTAGATGAATGGATCTAGAAAATATAATATATATACATATATATATATGTGTGTATATATATGTATGTACACACACACACACACACACACACACACACACACACACACACACACACACACACACACACACACACACACACTGGAATTCTATGCCTCCATTAGAAAGAATGTCATTGCCCCATTTGTTAGGAAATGGAAAGACTTGTTAAAAATTATATTAAGTGAAGTAAGCCAGGCCCAGAGAAACAGAGGTCCCATGGTTTCCCTTATTTGCAAGGACTAGTACATGTCTAGGACAAGCAGAGAAGATCAAAGGTTATGTACATATGATCATATAAGATGTTAACTGAAATATACCCCAAGTCAGTCTTGGTTTTGTTTTTAATATACTTATAAGGCACTATGTGTTTCTTTTGTAGGTTCATCCCCCCCCACGATATAACCCCTGTTTTCACTGTATTTGATTCCAATGTTGTGCATCTTGTATATTCACTTTTGTAATTTGGGGAGTTGAAAGGATGTAGCAAAATGCTTAAATGGGGCTGCAGGTTGACCCATTGTGACGAAGAGATGTACAGGACACTATGTAGAAAATGAATTTACACTGTCAGGCAGGGATAGTGGAAGGAGGAGTTGGAGAGGTGGGGAGGGAAGGGATGGTAGGGGAAAAAACCAAGGAGGAGGCAACAATGCTCGATAGGAAATGTACTCATTACCCTACTCATGTAACTGAACCCCCTCTGTACAGGATTTTTCCAGTGCTGCCCTCCGCATTGAATTTTTTGCCTTTTCTGGCTGTGGTTAAGTCCACCTGCTCAGTGGATTAGTAGTCTTCAAGGTATCTTGGTCCTCAAATGGGACTTGGATTATCCAGTGGTGGTTGGAACCGGGCCAAGGGCAGTGCAAAAACCACTTCCAGGAAATGGCTTCTTCATTCCCCATGCAACTAGGATTGCAAGCAGTATTTCTCTGAATTTGACTCCAGAAAACAATCACTGAACCAAAAGGCAAGGCCGCCAAACACCTATCCTACTTCCCCCATTCCCTCCTTTCTCCATCCTTGGGAGAGTACAAAATAATTTCGCAGGTTTCATCAAACACACAAATTGCCCACCACCTCCCCTGGTAAACTAGGTTTCAAGTCACTAAGTTATGTAAACGGATAATGCCTCACTCATTATTCTGGTCAACATATTCAGGTTGTTTGATGCTTTAATTTTTTGTTGTTGTTGTTGTTGGTAGGGGGGCCTGAACTCTGGGTCTGGGCATGGTCCCTGAGCTCTTCAGCTCAATTGAGCCATAGCGCCACTTCCAGTTTTTTCTGCTTATGTGGTGCAGAGGAATTGAAACCAGGACCTCATTCATGCAAGACAAGCACTCTACCACTGAGTCACCTTCCCAGCCCTAATGCTTTAATTTTTTAAATTTCTTTTTGTCAGTCCTAGGTCTTGAACTCAGGGACTGGGTTTTAGCATATCCCTGAGTTCTTCAGCTCAAGAGAAGATCTCTTCCACTTGAGCCACAGTGCCACTTCCTGTTTGGAGACAAGTGACTCACAGTCTTTCCTGCCAGGGTTTGCTTTGAACCGTGAATTTTTAAATTATATTCCTTCTAGGTGTTTATTGGAACATTACACTTTTTCTGGAATTTAAAGTTTTCTGTAAACATTTGTCTTCAAGTAATCCAACAACATTAAATATTACATTTAGAAGCTATCCTGTAGCACATCCATTTTGAAATTATTTTGTTAAGATGAAATTCTTATTCTTTGTAGAAAAAAACCATTAAAATCCAAATGAGAACATGCTAATTTCAGGTGCCTTGAGTCTCGTTCCTCTTTTTTTTTCTCTCCAGTATCTTTTCTTGTTTTGGAACAAGTGTCATGGACTGTCCAACCATTCAAAGGAAGCTTATTCCATAAATTTAATAGAAAAGAATCCAATCTTCCTGCATCTCAAGGCAACGTTGAATATAATGTTAATCTGATAATTCACATAATTCAATTTTCATAGTAATTTTGATAATTTTTGGTTAAACCATTCATTAAAGAGCTTCCAAAAAGCAAGAATAAAAAATAATGTTCTGCTTTCTAAGAAGGTTTAAAAGGCTAGTAATTCAACAAAACACATTCTATTCTTCCAAGATTCTATGGTGAAAAATTTCTCTTTCATCATCGCCCTTACCACTGATCCCTTCCCTTCAAACTTTCAGCTTTCTTGTTCCAGCTTTCATTTTGGTACTAGCATCAGTAATCTATTTGTAGTATTTGACAATGAAATTCCATTTGTTGTTGGAGATCTCAATTCATATTGCCAAAGGCAGACTCATGAGCATAACATTGAACATAAAATATTGAATATCATTAATGTGATCTTATGTAACTATTTCATAAATTAATATAAGTACCACATAAATGTGCATCTTCATATAATTTTTATTTTTTTATTTTGTTTCGAGTTACACATCAGCTTTTTCATTTATTTTTTTTAATTTTATTTTATTTTATTTGAGAATATACTGTACAGAGGGGCTACAATTACATGGGCAGGATTATGCATACATTTCTTACCAAGCATTGCAGCCTCCTCCTTTGTTTACCCTTCACCTCCCTTCCCAGCCTCCCCCCTCCCCCCACCCAATTATACTCCCCTACACCCCCACACCGACATTGTAAAGCTGGTTTTGACATGACATTTTGTACTGCTCATTGATGCAACAGGTCCACCTGAATCCTTAAACGACTTGTTTATCCCCATCTCCTCCACATGTTATACTGACATCAAATATAGTGAAAGCGGGAGTTACACTGTGGGGGAGGGACATACAAAGCAACAAAGAAATAATCTTATAAATGCGTTAGAAAACATGCATGAAAGAAACAAAAACATTAAAATACATATTTAAGGATTCATTTTCCTAATATCACATTATCTGACCTTTTCCACTTGACTCATACCTATAATAGATATTGCAAATAAGGGAAACCATGGGACCTATGGTTCTTTGGGCCTGGCTTACTTCACTTAATATAATTTTTTCCAAACCTTTCCATTTCCTAACAAATGGGGAAATGTCATTCTTTCTGATGGAGGCATAGAATTCAATTGTGTATATATACCACATTTTCTTGATCCATTCATCTACTGAGGGGCATCTGGGTTGGTTCCATATCTTAGCTATGGTAAATAATGCTGCAATAAACATAGTTGTGCTGGTAGCTTTAGTGTGGTCTTGTTTGTAAACATTTGGATAAATGCCCAAAAGTGGGATTGCTGGATCATAGGGGAGATCTATGTGAAGTCTTTTGAGGAACCTCCATACTGCTTTCCAAAGTGGTTGAACAAGTTTACATTCCCACCAACAATGAAGTAAGGTTCCTTTCTGTCCACATCCCCTCCAGCATCTGTTGTTGTTAGAGTTCTTGATTTTTGCTGTTCTAACTGGAGTAAGGTGAAATCTCAATGTTGTTTTGATTTGCATTTCTTTTATGGCTAGGGATGTTGAACATTTCTTCATGTGTCTATTGGCCATCCTTCTTTCTTCTTCAGAAAAGCTTCTCTTTAAGTCTTTCGCCCACTTATTTATTGGGCAGTTGTTTCTTTGAGGATTTGCTGTTGGGGGGGTTAATTTTTTGAGTTCCAAGTATATTTTAGATATTAGACCCTTGTCCGTTGTAAGGCTAGTAAAGATCTTCTCCCAATCGGTGGGCTTTCTATTGATCTTGCTAGCTATGTCATTTGCGGTGCAGAAGCTCTGCAACCTTATACAATCCCATTTGTCCAACCTTTCTTTGATTTGTTGTGCTTCCGGGTCTCTATTCAGAAAGTTTCGGCCTGAGCCAAGGAGACCTAGGGTTTCTCCTATTCCATCCTGTAATGTTTTCAGAGTGTCTGCTTTGAGTTCAAGGTCTTTGATCCATTTGGAGTTGATTCTGGTGCAGGGTGATATATAAGGATCTAGCTTTAGTTTTCTACATGTAGTTAACCAATTTTGCCAGCACCATTTACTGAAGAGGCTGTCTTTCTTCCATTCTATTGTTTTAGCTCTCTTATCGAAGATTAGATGGCTATAGGTCTGTAGGTTCATTTCTGGGTTTTCAATTCTATTCCATTGGTCCTGAGGTCTGTTCTTATGCCAATACCAAGCTGTTTTGATTACTATGGCTTTATAGTAGAGTTTGAAATTTGGTATTGATATTCCTCCAGCAATATTCTTTCCATTGAGGAGCGTTTTTGCTATTCGGGGTCTTTTATTGTTCCATATGAATTTTTGGATTGCCTCCTCTATTTCCTTGAAGAATGAGGGTGGAATTTGGATAGGTATCGCGTTGAATTTGTAGATAGCCTTGGGAAGTATTGCCCTTTTCACGATGTTAATCTTGCCAATCCAGGAGCATGGGAGGTTTTGCCATTTTTTAAGTTCTGTGTTGATTTCCTTTTTCAAGATTTTAAAGTTTTCATCATAGAGGTCCTTCACTACTTTAGTTAAGTTAATTCCTAGGTATTTGATTTTTTGTGGGGCTATTACAAATGGAGTTGCTTTCCTAATTTCAGCCACACTTTTCTCATTGTTGGCATACAGAAAAGCCATTGATTTTTGGGGGTTAATTTTATAACCTGCTACTTTGCCAAAGTTTTGAATCAGCTTGAGTAATTTGGGAGTGGAGTCTATGGGATTCTTTAAATACAAGATCATGTCATCTGCAAAGAGGGAGAGTTTTATTTCTTCTTTCCCTATTTGGAGCCCCTTTATGTCTGCATCTTGTCTTATTGCTGTAGCTAGGCATTCTAATACTAGATTGAAGAGAAGTGGAGAGAGTGGGCATCCTTGTCTTGTTCCTGAATTAAGAGGAAATGGCTTTAGTTTTTCACCATTGAGTATAATGCTGGCTGTAGGTTTGTCATATACAGCCTTTATTGTATTGAGGAATGTTCCATGGATTCCTAATTTTTCCAAAACCTTCATCATAAAGGGGTGTTGGATCTTGTCGAATGCTTTTTCTGCATCTATTAAGATAACCATGTGGTTCTTATTCTTGCTCCTGTTGATGTGATGAATAATATTAATTGATTTGCGTATATTGAACCAGCTTTGCATCCCTGAAATGAATCCTGTTTGATCGTGTTGTATGATTTTTTGGATGAATTGTTGAAGTCGATTGGCCAAAATTTTGTTGAGAAAGTTTGCATCAATGTTCATCAAAGAAATGGGTCTATAGTTCTCTTTGTTTGATGAGTCCCTGCCTGGTTTTGGGATGAGGGTTATGATGGCTTCATAGAATGTATTCGGTAGTGAGCTTTCTCTTTCAATTTCATTGAAGAGTTGGAGGAGTATTGGTGTGAGCTCTGCTTTGAAGGCCTTGTAAAATTCCGCTTTAAAACCATCTGGTCCTGGACTTTTCTTAGCTGGGAGGTCTCTTATTGCTGTTTCTATTTCAATGCTTGATATGGGCCTGTTAAGATAGTTTAACTCATCTTGGTTTAGTTTTGGCATGTCAATATTTGCTAGGAAAAGGTCCATTTCTGTCAAGTTGTCGAATTTATTAGCATAAAGTTTTGAGAAGTATTCCCTTATAATGTTCTGAATCTTGGTTGTTTCCGTGGTGATGTTTCCATTCTCATCTCTGAGTTTATTAATTTGGGTGTGTTCTATCCTTTTTCTGATGAGGTTTGCTAAGGGTCTGTCAATTTTGTTAAGTTTTTCAAAGAACCAACTCTTTGTTTTGTTGATTCTTTCTATAGTTTTTTTGGATTCTAATTCATTTAATTCTGATTTAATTTTGATTATTTCTTTCCGTCTACTGGATTGGGGTTTATCTTGCTGCTCTTTTTCAAGGAGGTTTAGATGTGTCATTAAATTGTTAGTTTCCGATCTCTCCAATTTGTTGATGTAGGAGCTCAGAGCTATAAACTTGCCTCTGAGTACTGCCTTTGCTGTGTCCCAGAGGAGCTGGTAATTTGTGTGTTCATTTTTGTTGAATAGCATGAACATTTGAATTTCCTTTCTAATCTCTTCCATGACCCACTCATGATTCAGCAGTGTGTTGTTCAGCCTCCATGTGATACCGGACTTTCTTTGGTGGCTTTTGGTGTTGAGTTCTAATTTTATTCCCTTGTGGTCAGAGAGAATGCAAGGTATAACTTCAATGTTTCTGAATTTAGACAAGTTTGCTTTGTGGCCTAAAATGTGTTCTATTTTAGAAAACGTGCCATGTGCTGCTGTGAAGAACGTGTATTCTGATGCTGCTGGGTGAAATGTTCGGTAAATGTCTGTTAAGTCTAGTTGATCTATGCAGCTGTTTAGATCTGCGGTTTCTCTGTTGAGTTTTTGCCGAGTTGATCTATCTAGTGGGGAGAGTGGTGTGTTAAAATCCCCAACAATTAATGTCTTTGGATCTATATGGGATTTGAGGGAAAGTAGTGTTTCTTTGATAAATTTGGGTGCTCCATTGTTTGGCGAATAGATATTTAGAATTGTAATATCCTCCTGAAGGAGAGATTCTTTAATTTGTATGTAGCGACCTTCTTTATCTCTTCTCACGAATTTTACTTTGAAGTCTATTTTATCTGATATTAGGATTGCAACTCCCGCCTGTTTATGAGGGCCGTTTGCTTGGTAGATTTTGTTCCAGCCTTTAACATTGAAAATGTGTTTGTTTTTATGGGCAAGATTTCACTCCTGCAGGCAGCAGATAGAAGGGTCTTGTTTTTTAATCCAACTAGACAGTCTATGTCGTTTAATTGGAGAGTTCAGTCCGTTAAGGTTAAGACATAGGACTGAGAGGTATTTGGGAGTTCCTGCCATGTTATCCACCTTCTTGGGGGCTGCGAAAACTGGGTTCTTCCTATGGTTCTTGGATTCTCAGTTTGGGTGCAGTTTCTTGGCCTTTGTTGCGGTCTTGTTGGTTTTCTATGTGTAGGACATCTTTAAGAACCTTTTGTAGGGCTGGTTTGGTGGAGATGTATTGTTTCCATTTTTCTTTGCTATGGAAGGTTTTTATTTGGCCTTCAGTTATGAAGGGGAGTTTAGCTGGGTACAGTATTCTTGGTTGATAGTTGTTTGTTTTTAGGGCATGGCATACATCATTCCAGGCTCTTCTTGCTTTGATTGTCTCTGCTGAGAAATCTGAGGTGATTCTAATTGGTTTCCCTTTATAGGTGATTAACCTTTTCTCCTTGACAGCTTTAAGGATCTTTTCCTTGGTCTGGGTTGATCCTGTGTGGATTATAATGTGACGGTGGGATGTCCTATTCTGGTCTGGTCTATTTGGGGTTCTAAAAGCTTCTTGTATCTGAATAGGCCTATCTTTTTGTATGTTTGGGAAGTTCTCTGCTAGGATCCTGTTAAACAAATTTCCTAGACCATTAACTTCTGTTTCTAGGTGCTCCTCTACACCCATTATCCTTAGATTGGGCCTTCTGATGGTGTCTTCCAGGTGTTGGATAGACCTATCATATTTCTTGGACTTGTCTTGGATGGTTGTATGTTCTTTCTCTATGATATCTAGGCTGTCTTCAATCCCTGAGATTCGGTCTTCTGCATGGTCTAACCTGCTGTCAAGACTCTCTACTTGTTTTTAATCTCTTTTCCTTGTAATTGGTCAGCTTTGATGGCTTCAAGTTCTTTGTTGAAGCTCTGTTTTAGGTCTTGTATGAATTTCTTTACTTCCTTAATTTGGTGTTCAGTGTTTGTTCTCAAATCACTTAGTTGATTGGTTATGGTTTCTTTGGACTCCCATTCCTTCTGTTGGGTTCCATTCAGCATTCCCTTTGTGGTCTCCCGGACTTCCTTCAGCTCTTTGTTAATGGATTCCATGAATGCCTTTAGTGATCTTTGTGTATTCTCTACCTGGTCTCTCAATTCCTGAATTACTCTTTGATTAGCTTCCTCCCGTCTGTGGGATTCCTGCAGTTCTCTTTCTTCCCGTTCGTGGGATTCCTGCAGTTCTCTTTGAGTGTTCTCTGCCTGCTCACGCCATTCCTCCCTTTCTCTTTGAGTATTCTCAAGTTGTTCACGCAAATCCTGTATCAGTTTTTGAGTAGCTTCCTCACGCTTATGATATTCCTGTATAAACTTCTGGGATGCCTCCTCTCTCTCCCTATCACGCTCATACAGAGTCCTTTGTACATCGTCAAACTTCTCATTTATCATGTTTGCTATTAGTGTTTGTAGAGCTATTTGGGAACTCTCCTCTGGATTATTCTTTATCTGTTCTAATCCTTGATTATCAAGATTGGTAATTGAGATACCCGAATTTGCCATTTTTCTTGTGTTTTTCCGGCTTACTCTGCCCATTTGAGATGAAGATTGCACCAGTTTTGTGCTAGAACACTATCTTAAGGCAACCATCAACCAAAGTTTGCGTTTGTACAGTCAATAGTCTACAGATACAATCTAGTTCAACAGATACATATATTCAACATCAAACAAGTGTATGTTAAAGGACTTCGAACCGCAGAAAAGAATTTGGAAAACCCGAAATTATTAGGATTAGGGAGAGATGTTTGTAAAAAATAGGAATAGATTGGTGTGGGGAGGCACAGGGAGAGTTAACTATGTCCTAATCACCATGCAGGAAATGGGTTGGGTAGGATGCAAGTAGAGAGAGAGAGGAAAAGAAGAGACGGAAAGGGGAATGAAAAGAGACCAGAAAAAAAATAGAAACGTAAAAATTAATGTATTTAGAGAGGAATGTGAATATGTTGAGAGAAGGGGAGGGACATAGAGGAGATGTGAAAGACTTTAAGGATGGGAAAGGGAGAAGAAAAGATCAGAAGTTCAGTAGAGCTAGACAAAAAACAAAAAGATAATTAAGAAAGAAAGAAAAAGAGAAAGAAGACAAGAAAAAAAGGAAAACGCTCATTCACTTATTCCTAAAATAAAAATTATAAGATGAGGGGAAAAAAAGTTACTGGAAAACAATTATTTTTTCAGAAGAGGCAAAAATTAAAGATTAATAAAAGTTTTAGAAGGGACAAAAATTTATATATATATATATATATATATATATATATATATATATATGGTAACAAAAAACAAAAAACAAACAAAAGAAAGAAAAGAAGACGAAGAAAAAAGAAAGAAGAAAAAAGAAAAAAAGTCTTTTGATTTTTTTTGGGGGGGAGGGGTGGGAAGAATCCTGTATCTCCCTTTTGTCTGTAACCAGTCTCTTGTTGGAGTCTCTGGTCAGCTTGAGGTCCTGTGGCTTGATCGGTTTCTTAAGTGGGTTTGTTGGAGGAGGCAGAAAAATGCTCTGCTTTACCCAAGATTTTGAGATCCCCCTCCCAGGTTAGTTTTTTGGGAGGGTGATCTGCTTTGAGTATCACAAAAGAAGGGGATGCGGTGATGAAGCTAGGTTCTGGGTAGAGTTGAGGCCTTTCAACAAACAGTAGCTTTTCCCTGGGTCTATTTTGTGATAAAGCTCACAGAGCCCAGCCTGGAGCCATTCTCAGGGTTTCTGTTTTTCAATTGCTTGTGGAGGCTGCTAGAGGGAGGGGCAGCCTCTGGCTCTGGTTACCCAGTGAGGCAAGCCACTCCGATGGCTGGCGCCTGAGCTGGGTTTCTTTTCCCTGGATGGAGCTGAGTCTGGCAGGTCACTTCGCCGTTAAGTTCTTGTGACCTGCTAAATGACTCCTTTTATTCCAAGTCCTGAGTTGGAGCTAGCAGCTCCTCCGAGCTTTGTCGGTATCCAAGATGGAGATCACCGGTGCTGGGGAGGAGGGGTGGCCTTCCCTCCTCTGCTCCCTGAGAAGGAGTGAGGATGTCGGGCTTGTACTCACGCCGCGTCTTGGATCCTGGGTCATCTCTGGTCTGCAACAGCAGGATGAAGATGTCTGCTCCTTGTTGGTTCTTGTTGGTGTTGAGTAGAATCCGCTCGTCAGCTGCGTCTGGGTCCTTCGTCCCGGACTCTGTGTCTCAGGTATGACCTCGCGGCGGTGGTCGCTGCCGCGACCCTGCCGCCGCAGCGGCAGCTGATGTGTTTCCTTGGCTTCCCCTCTCTTGACTAACTCTCTGTCCTGTGATGGCACACTTGGTGTGATTCTCTGGCTTAGGACTGTTCACTGGAAGTCTAAAACTGCTTTCTATGCGAGAGCTTGTTCAGATTCCAGCTTCTCCTCCGCCATCTTCCCGGAACTCCTCCTCATATAATTTTTAAAATGCAAAGTAGTTACATATCTACGTCAAAAAATAATTCAGATCACTAGTAGAAGAGTATAAGCTAAACCTATTGCATCATCCCCAATATCTTTGTAAAATTTTCTTTTCTCATTATCTTTCACCTTAGGGCTTTCTTTTCCTAGCAACAAGTTGTCAGTTGATATCCTTGGATATTGGTCACCTCTGAGTAACCTCATTTCTTTCCACCACCAGTAATTCCCCTGTGTTAAATACCTGAGGAATAACATCCCAATGTGCCTGCAAGAGGAGTACCCAAGTCGACTTTCTGTGCCCACTCTTCCCTTGTTTTGTTTGGGAATGTGGTATCAGAGACAAGGGTGTCAGGGATCAGGTGGCTGGAACCATGGTGTTATGAATTATGGGTAGCAGAAAAGAGTAGCAGAGACTAGGATACCAGGGAAAGTGTAATTGTGACTGTCATAACTTAGTTGAAGTGGCAGGAAATTGGGTAGCAGCAACCGCTTTGCAAGTGTTGGGGTAGCTAATACAGGCATCCAGAACAGTTTATCGGGGACAAGAAAGCATAGACTAAGTGAAAGAGTAAAAGTTGTGAGGGATTGTGGGGCACAATCAGGGTAAAAAGGTCATGAGTGGGTAAACTGGGTAGCCAGTACTATGGTAGAAGCAATTGGCATGGCGGACTGATGTGGTGCAGAGCTCTGGGTTTGCCTGTCCAGTTTTGGCTGTTAGATTTTTTAAGGAAACTACCTCTAGCAGCTCATTATCAGCTTTTTTTGGGGTCGGTCATGGGCTTGAACTCTGGGCCTGAGTGCTCTCCCTCACCTCTTCAGCTCAAGGCAAGTGCTTTACCACTAGAGCTACAGTGCCACTTCCGGTTTTCTGGTGGTTTATTGAAGATAAGAGTTTCACAGACTTTCCTGACCGGTGGCTTTGAACCTCGATCCTCAGATCTCAGCCTCCTGAGTAGCTAGGATTACAGGCGTGAGGCACCAGCAACCGGTGAGAAGTGAATGTTTCCACTGTATCATTGGTAAATATTTTTGGATAGATACCTAATCCTAATTTCACTGGGTTTTGTGGCATTGTGTTTTTGCTTTAATGAGGGACCTCCATATTGATTTTCAGAGCAATTACAATAGGTTGAAGATAATCTATAATATGTGGATATTAGATCAAAATTTAAATATAGCAATGAACACATACAGGACCATCATATATAGTTTACAATTTGAAGAAATTTTAAGAAGACCAACAGTTGGGGAAAAAGAAAATTTCAGAAGCTTAATAAAAAAACATACACACATAGGAAAATACAAAAACAGGTGCAAATAATTAGTGCAGTAACAAAACATTTTCCTCAAGTTTTAAAAATGAAATTATTAAAATAATACTTAACATAAAATAAATATGACATGGAAGAAAATGTACCATAGACATAGTTTTCTCCATAATTTGTTTGATTTTTATAGCAAATGGAATAAAAGAAAATGTAATTACATGTCGGAAGATGATAACACTGTCAAGTGTCATTGATAGAACCCAGCAAAGGAAAGTAACAGAAAAATAGAGAGTAAGAACAACCTGGCTATGGCTGAATATACTCAGAACTTTGTGAGGAAAGAATGTGCTCCATTTTCCTCATCAAAATAGATTTAGGACAGCTACCTTTTGACAGAATACTTGTAATGCAGTCAAAGCAGTGGAGTTACTAATTTAGGTAGTAATTTATTACTTTTATTCCCTAATCTTATGATGTGATTCCCAAATGATGTGAGTGATCTTAGATTTTCTGAGCCCTTTTTTCACCCAAAGTTTCTAATTCCTCCCCCTGCCTATGATTTTTCTGCTACTCTCATTTCTCCTTGTTTCTGAACTCAACTCCATGACTTTTTTGTTCATGAGAAAGAGCTGGAGAAATATGAGAATGGCCTGGAGTCTGAGCTAACATCCACTCCAACTTGAAGGATCTGGTGAAGGACCTACATCTGGGCCTCAGAATCAGATATTAATTGAACTCTTTGGAAATGGAGAAACTCACCCCCCCACCCCACCCCAGGCAGAATCTGTCATTCCTTGACTTTCTCTGAAGAGATTTGGTACTAGGGCACAATTCAGAGAATGAGCTTTCCTACCACCCACCACAGCCTTGTCAGGAGGAACAGGTTCAAAACTAAAAGTGGCCTCAGTTCCCACAGGGCCAGTCAGAAGCCAAGAGATCACACTTTTCTCCTCATTAGGGATCTTCTGGTAGGAATAGAGTCGTCTGGGCAAAGTCTAATATGGAGATTAAGTGAGATTGGATCTATGGAGGACACAAAAGAATGACCCTTTCTTTGACTACAAGTGAGTTGTGTAGTGAGACATGACAACTTCCTTCATATATGAAAATTCACTAGGTGTTATCTCACTGCCACTTTGCAGGAGGTCAGTTTCCCCAAAGGAGAAGTTGTTAAATGTTGTGAGTTCCAGTTTGCTCTCTAGGCTCTTGTCTCTCCCACTCCTTCCCATGCCAGGAATGCATTCCTTCTTTCAGGCACTCAACTACTTGACTGACTCCTAGGCAGGAATACTGTAGGCTATTATTTGGCTAACCTCTTGCATTTGAGGTAGAATAAGCCTAGTCTCTGCTTATGCCATGAGGTAGATGCACGAAGCTGAGTATAAGCTCATATTTATACAGAAAACCAATCATATTGAAAAACAATTAAATGAAATTAATAGTTGAGTGATTTAGGGTTTATAGCCACTAAATTTAGGTTATTATTAGAAACACACCTAGAACCATGGATTAGGAAGAGAACAGTGAAGTAGGTTTAAGATAAAATGGAAAAGACACATAATAGCCATAACAGGAGATGAGAGTGTGAAGGAACTATTGGCATAGTTCCTTTTACTATCTTAGGAGTGACGTTGGATAGGAGGCTTGTAGAATAATATCTAAAATAGAGGGACGTGCTGGGCCCTGGTGGCTCACATCTGTAATCCAAGCTACCCAGGAGGGTGGGATCTGAGTATCATGATTCAAAGCAAGCCCAGGAAGAAAAAGCCAGAAGTGGTGCTGTGGCTCAAGTGGTAGAGCACTAGCCTGGAGCTCAGGGACACTGCCTAGTTCCTGAGTTCAAGATTCAGCATCAGCAAAACAGCAACAACGAAACATTAATGATAAAAAGAAATAAAAGAAGGACTTAAAGATATGCGATGGAATGATGATCCTGTGTAACTGATTAGGAAACATAAAAGGAAACAAAATTTGGAGCAAAATGATACCTATTCATTACTAATCAAGGATGCAAAGCAAATGACAAATTCCTCTTCTTGAAAACTTCCAAACTTGGGCTGGGAAGGTGCTTGCCTTGCATGCACGAGGCCCTGAGTTCGATTCTTCAGCCAGAAGTGGTGCTATGGCTTGAGTGGTAGATCACTAGCCTTGAGGTGAAGAGGTGAGGGACAGCACCCAGGCCCAGAGTTTAGGCCCCATGACCGCCCCCCAAAAAAAATCCAAAAAAATTTTCCAAACTTACCTTTTCTCATAATTGAGAAGAGGCTTCTTTTACAGGAATTCTCCTTATCTAGCTCAAGGTCATTAGAACTTCAGTAGACTTTTCCTATTGAGATGTAATGCACCTAACTCTACTGAACTTAATCAAGGCTAGGAAAGTATGGACATTGATAGGTTTATTGTATTTTTCTTTGTAAATATATACTACTGTCAGGTATTATATATAGCATATATTATAATATACAATATATTATACATTATATATAATATATTAAATATATTATAATATAACATATATTATATATTAACAGTTTTCCTAATTTTAGAGTTAAGAACAAGCAACATATTGAAAGACAAATGCTTGAATCTCTGAGTAATTTCTCTACCACTGGACAATTCCAGGTTTCATTCTTATTACCCAAAGAGTAACGTAAGAAAGTGATGCCCATGAAGGTGGTTCTCTGGATTTTGGAAACTGTGATCTGCAAATATATATATATATAATATGTTTATATATATAAATTTATATAAAATATAAATTTACATATAAATAAATTATATATATAAATATAATATATATTTATATATAATATATATTTATATATAATTGTTTTACTAGTGAATGTGTAAATCTATAGCAGCAGATAAACAAGTGATCATCTATGTGCACACACACTCAATCACTTATAAAAATTTCTTTTCTATGGTCCCTATTCACCTACACAGAGAGTACATGAGTTGCCCTTGAATTGTCCTGGAAGTTCTTTATCTGGCTACTGTAGTTTCACATCCTTTGTTTTCTAAGCAGCCAGATGTTATGTGTTCAACAATAATACTTGATACAGGCAAAAGTATCCACCCTGAAACAGAGAGAAACTTGGATTTCAGAAATGCCACAAATAAGTGGGAGGTACAGCAGTACTTTTCAAAATTGAATAGATTACATATTTATTAAAAAGTTTGAAAGAAAAATAACTTCAATGTAGGATGAAACATCTGAAGAAAACTTCAGTTTGGATTACATATATCTAGGTGCTGGTAGCTCACGCCTGTAATCTTGGCTAATCTGGAGGCTGATATCTGAGGATCACAGTTCAAACCCAGCTTGGGCAGAAAAGTTCCCTTGAGACACTTATCGCCAACTAATCACTCAAGACTAAAATTGATACTGTGGCTTGATGTTTTAGAGAGCTAACCTTGAGCCAAAGACCTCAGGAACAGTGCCCAACGCCCAAGTTCAAACTCTGCAATAGAAAATCAATAAAAATAAAAAATAAATTACATATGATTTATTACCAACTCTGTACAAGGAAAATAGGATATGACACATGGCAACATATGACTTCAAGGTACAAAGTTCCAGGGCATTTCCCCATGCTTGAGAACTAGGATTAATCCATATTGAAAAAATAAAACGATGAATGATTTATACCAAATTTCCAAACATACTATATGTTATACAAAGGAAATGCAATAAATAAACATACATTTCACAGTCTACTAACATCATATTGTATAAGCATTCTGATTAACTGATTCATCATAATCAATACAATGCAGTTAAAACATCCAATATCTCAGGTGTCAACTTAGCAGAATACTTTCAACATATGATGGTTATTTTGTATATTATCCAGCCCTCTCTATCCCGCAACTGCAGAAGGCTCTTCCTGAGAAAGACCAGAGACCTGTCTACTGTGAGTGCTCAATGTATACCTGTTCCCATTCTCTGTTATTTGGGCATGTGATAGACTGAATATCTGGTAACTTGCCAAAGGCACAATTTGGGACTGGCTTTCAGTGATGATAGTTTAGTTCTCAGAAAACAAAAGGGAAATTGAAGACAGAGGGAAAATCTACCAGATCCCTGAAAGATTTCTATCATTGTACTAAAACTGTACCCTTCTACTGACACTTGAACAAACTGCAGTAATTGTCACTCCAACCACATGTCCAAAAAATGGCTTTCCAAATATTGGCCTGTTTTCACTTTGGTATATCAAGACATACTCTTATGACCCCGTTTTACTTAAACTATCAGCTATCGTTGGCCCAAGGAATAGTGACCTTCCAATTTCTTAAATTTTAGGTCATCACACAATCACTTCGTAACCCTTAAACATTAAAAATACCTATCCGTATAAGTCCGCATTAAATACTTATTAGTTTTTCTTCATTTGTCATGTTTTACATATTTGTGTATCTCAGGGCTTAGTTCTGTAATCTTCCTTCTCATGATTGTTACCACTGAGTGCACGTAATTATTTGGCTTTTTTTCTCTAGCTCTGTTCTTTCTTTAATTCAAGTCCTTAATAACATCCTGTCTACTGACAAATCCTAGCTACTGATTTTTTTTGGGGGGGAGTCGGGTCATGGGGCCTGAACTCTGGGCTTGGGCACTGGCCCTCAGCTCTGCAGCTCAAGGCTAGCGCTCTACCACTTGAGCCACAGCGCCACTTCCGGCTTTTTTTCTTTTTGCTTATGTGGTGCTGAGGAATTGAACCCAGGGCCTTGAGCATGCAAGGCAAGCGCTCTACCACTGAGCCACCTTCCCAGCCCACTAGCTACTGATTTTAACAAATTCAAAAGATCCCAAAGTGAGCTTTGATCTTTATCTACAAACCTATCCCTCATTACTATTTGATTAAGTGATAACTCTTCCAGTTGTCTTGTCAAAATACCTTGGGGTCACTTCAGATTACATACTTTTTCACACCTCATATGTAATCTATGACCAGGTTTTGACAAATTAACTCAGGATATTTTAGGAACCTATGTGTGTGTGTGTGTGTGTGTGTGTGTGTGTGTGTGTGTGTGTGTGTGTGTGTGTGTGTGTGTATTATATGAGTGCTAATACTGTGACTTAAATTAGGGGCATAGGTTTTTTTACTTTTCTTTTGTGCTCAGGCTGCCAGTCTTCCATTTGAGCCACAGCTCCACTTTTAGCTTTTTGGTTCTTAGTTGAAGATAAGTGTCTCATGGTTCATTTCTCTGTTTCCAGACTTTTAAGTAGCTAGATTTAAAGGCATGCACCACTAAAACCACCCCTATTATATTTGAATTAACAATAAATTTAAAGAACGAATATTTGTAGTATTTTCAAATCAGTATGTTTTCATTTACACTAAAACACAACCAAAGAACCTCTGAATGTACCAGTGCTCAAGTGCCAGGCACAATTTCATTGCTGGGAAATAACAAAGATGATATCGTCTACAGGCAAAGCAGGAGAAAATGCTCTTCACTGAAGTTGCTGAAAGGCTGATAAGGATGAAGACAGGCAACATTATCCAGAAAGTATCACAAAGTGTTTGCTGTGGATAAGTGTAGCCAATCTTAGAGGATGTTCATAGGGATGAGGAGAATATTTGAAGGTGAATATGTGATTACAGAGGTGTGCTTTCTTGAAGATATATGTTTATAGCACAGTTTACATACTGTTGAAAATGAGATAGTTAAGATAGGGATGTTGTCATTCCTTGTATTCTTCACAGTATAATATTAAAACCAGTTTTATACATATATTATTTATAGTAATTATACAATATCCCTAATTACGCATATATTATAAACATATCATTTATATATTGTGCAATATAGTATGTTACATGTATTATGCACACATAATTTAATTTTTCTACTTGTCTGTCCAGGAATTAAACTAGCAATATCTTTGAAAATTGATAGTAAAATAGGGTCCTTACAATTTCGATTGCAATATATAGTTTTACCCAATAAGTAGTTATTTATTCTGAATTGGTTTAGAAATGGAATATCATAATATAATTGAACATTCAAAAATAATTATGTAAGAACCTACCAAGGATGGAATTAAAAAATTTAACAAGACTAATATCTGCAATCCCAGCTATTTAGGGGCTGAGATCTGAAGAGAGCTATATGAAGCCAGTCTGAGTGAAATGGCTCAGGGACAACACCCAGACCATAGTTCAAGTCTCAGTACTGGCACAAAAATAACTTAGGTGACTAAAACTTAATATATTTATTTAAATAAAGTTGTCATTCCTTGTATCCTTCACAGTATAGTACTAAAACCAGTTTTATACATATATTATTTATAGTAGTTATAGAATATCAGTAATGATATATATTATAAATATAACATTTATATGTTATGTAATAGCATATATTACATATATTATGCACACGTAATTTATACTGATATCACTAATATCCATTAAATTAATCTATGTTTTAGAATAGGGAATAGATTTTCTTTGGTACAACAAGGAAGTAAGTAGCCACAAAAATTACTTCTTTTGGATTATATATCCACAACAAACTATTCCCTGTGTATTCAAGGTACTTAATGCTAAAAGCCTGTGTTCATCAGCACAAGTGTCTTTGACATGGATTTGTTCTCCTTAAGCAATTACTCCAGGAATAATAAACAGTGGAAGCGGAATGATGTTCACTCAGTTATTTCTTTAGAAATTATACCGAACTTTATTTGGTATAAAGATCACTTACAATGTCATTACCCACACCCTTTTCATTTAAAAATATTTATATTCTGTAGCAATGTCATTGCCATTATTACCATAATTAGGAAGATAATGTGGGTTCATCTGCTCCATAGCTCTCGAAAGGTAATGAATGTGACACAGAATATCCTCACATGTGCCTGGTGGAAACCTGGATTTGAATTATGGGTCTACAACGGATAAGTCTTAGGTACTTAGGAAATTTGTTTAGCCTTATGCCTACTTCTGTTTTTAATAAAATACTTAATTCATTTCCTAACTTGAAAAATACTCATGAGCACTAAAATTACCCTAATGCAGGTGCAGTGCTTGAAATGATTCTGCACATTGTGTAGTAGGTCCCAGAGAAATCAGCTTCCATCAACATGGTCACAGCATTCTTCCTGAAGGCCGTAAGAAATGTATACCCAATTGATATTAATAGCTGTGAAAAATTGTCTTTACTAAAAAAAAGTCTTTTCTTCATATGAAACAATGAAAGCAATGTAGGGGTTGTCCTGTGGCTTTTACTCTGAGGGAATTTTGCCTAAATTTCATTCTTACTCTATTAGTGGTAGCAGTAGCATTCTTTAGTGCTACCCTTCATGTTTCTAGTTCTGTGTTCCATTTGGCATACTATTGTAACTTAGTTTATAATCTTTGTTATCAGAATAAACAAACTACAACTGCTGAAGTTTCCAATAAAGAGTCAATGCATTACATTTTGGGGGGGGGAGGGGTCCGGTCGTGGGGCATGAACTCTGGGCCTAGGCACTGTCCCTCAGCTTTTCAGCTCAAGGCTAGTGCGCTACAACTTGAGACATAGCACCACTTCCGGCTTTTTTTCCCTGCTTATGTGGTACTGAGGAATCGAACCCAATGCCTAATGCATGCAAGGCAAGTGCTCTACCACTGGGCCACCTTCCCAGCCCTGCATTACATTCTATGTGCTTAATAGTTTCCTGAAATTATTCCTTTTGGATTACATATCTCAACAAAACTATTTTATATGATTTCTTATATTATTTATATAGATTTCTTATGCGATTCTTATATGATTTCTTAGAAATCCATTAACAAAACAGCTCAGAATAGGAAAAGAGTAGGCAAGAAGTCATGAACAATACTATTATAGTGGTCTCAATGGCTAAGTGTAAAGAATATGTAACAAAACTGTTGGAAGATTCATTTGCTTTTTTTATATTCTCTCCCCCTTCTCTGTAGAAAGGTTCTCACTATGAATTGCCAAGTGGGCTGGACCTTTCAAGCCTTGTCTCAATGACAGAAGTGATGGGATTAGGGACATGTGCTCCCATGGCTGGCTTTTAGCAAGTTCACAATAAAGTAATACCAATACTCATAAAGAAACTTTTGTGAGTGATGTGTATTCACTTATTCAATTGCCAAAATTAAATTCATATGTCGAAACATCAAATTACTTACATTATAATATGTGCAGTTCAACTGGCATCACTAGTACCTCCATAAATCAAATGCAAACTAAAAGCTCTACTTCAAAAACCAACATCTAAGGCAGTGTTGGAAATACAAGAAGATACACAATAAATCTATAGGGGTGAGATCTTTAACACTGGCAATGAACAGTGATAGCTGAATTTTTAACCAGGCTTGAAAATTTCGGGTGTCAACTAACTATGTGATTAGAGTTGCAGAGTTGACCTTGGTATCAATATTGGAGATAAAATTCAAAGGCAGCTAAGGTTGATGCAGTATTGTAGCTCAAGACAGTGTGACACTCCCTGATAATGGTAAAGCACAGAGTAGAAGCTAAGTTAGTAAAATGTATAGGAAGGATTCTCCAATGAGAATAATTGCAGGGGGTGATCATCACTCTTGCACTGAAAATGTATAGCCTATCATTCTATTTTAAGCTCTAGCGTTTCTCTGATCTGAAGATAATTATAACATACCAATGTGCCATGAGTGCTGAGCAGTGTAAGTGTATATTATTCTAATATACGTAAAAATCCTTACAAGTATGGAATGGCCTGACCCTGACACTTCATTCTGTGTTGTTGAGTTTCATGAAGAAATGTTCATAATTAGGCAATTCACAATCATCTAAGTCTGAATCAGGCAACTGAGATAAGACAATAGGGTCATCGTTCCCGTGACGTGGTCTGTGACCTATAAAATAAATAACATTATTTCACAACGTATATGTGTTTCTGAAAAATTATGCAATACCAAATATACAAAAGGGACAATTATCCATCTCTTATATTATCAGAAGTTAAGATACTTCTGAATTGTACTTTTTTGCTAGAGGATCACAGTATGACTGCTGATGTTTGGTATCTTTCCAGGTGCTCCTATACATTCGTCAATCTTCTTTGAGGAAGTGTTTTTCCATTTTGTTTTGAGGTGTTCAGAATATCAGTATTGTCACTAACCACAACCATGGGACAGCAAAGATGATGGGATACCTGGCCAAAGAACTGAGAAATCATAGGAAGTGATAGGAAAGAAGACACCAGAGGACCCAAAGCCTCATTGCCAGCTTCTGGATCCCTAAATCGTGCTTGACATGCTTTATATTCATTCTACTATGGGGGGGGGGGTGGCATGGTCAGTGGCTACAGGTATGTCCACATCAATCTTGCTGGTGTTTACAACAACTATTGACATGAGATATTGTTTGTATACATAGTGATAATGAATCCCTTATTGTTAGGGAGCACAAGGGCGCAATAGTCATTACAACCATAACAAAGACATACATCTTGTCTCCAAAGTCTTAATCTTTCATTGTCCAACAGCTCTAACTTAAATACTCTTGAGGTAATAGCTTATACCCCTGTCTTCCCTTGACTGTTTGACCTTTCCAGAGCTCAGCTCTCAGACTTTTGACTGCTGTTTGAGATGACTTCCCATTCTATCCCTTTCCAGGTCTAATAGCTTGACTCTAGAATCCCTCACAAGTACTTACAGATGTATTATTTTGAAAAGGATATTTTTCCTGGGATAGAATCAATTTTTATATATTTTTTATTTCAAAAATACTATACAGAGTGGTTACAGTTACATGAGTAATGTACCTTCCTTGTTGAATAGTGTTACCCACTCCATTGTTGTTCTCATATCCCTTCCCACCCTCCACACCCCCCACCCCAAAGTTGTAAAGTTCATTTCTGATATAGTGCCATGTGAATATCATTGTTGCAATGGGTCACTCTTTATACTTCTTTCATCACTATATTTTTTCCCTTTCCTTCTCCAAATCAGATAAATGCATATACAAGATGGAAGGTACCAGAATCAAGACAGATATTTCCAGGGATAAACCAGTGGAAAAAGACAAATGAAATAAAATAAGATCTAGATACACTACTTTACTACATCAAGGTTGATATCTGGGGGAAAAAAAGGCTTGTTGTTTCTATGACTTAGAGTTCATTTCAATTAGCATCATTTTGTAAGGTCAAATATATATAGCTCTGGAACCAGCAATCCCATTCCTGGGCACTTGTGGAAATGATCTCAAGCTAAACCACACTAAATATACAACTATGTTTTTGCAGCATTATTACTATAGCTAAGATATGGAACCAATCAAGATGCCCTTCAATAGATGACAAGATCAAGAAAATGTGGTATATATACACAATGGAATTTTATGCTTCTATCAGAAAGAACAGAAGCCAGACTCAAAGAAACATAAGTTCCATGGTTTCCCTCATTTTTATTAATTAATATATGCTCAGGATAGTCCTGGCAGACAGGTTCACTTTAAACTCTTAATATTCCCTTTTTTCTCTCCCTCTCCCTCTCTCATTCCATTTGTGCTAAGTGATGATCTTGTTGATTTTCTCCCCTTTTACATTCATCATTGCATCTTGCGAACTACTGGTATGTCCTACTGTACTTCTGTCCATTCTCCTTGTGCTTCGGCTTGTACCCCTGTCACAGCAGAGGGCCAGAGATTATGGATATTTTCTTCACTCTTTAACTCAGACATCTATCTTTACTTTCTAGCAATACATTCATTGAATTCTTTCTGTAAATTCTAATGCCTTGAAAATGATTACTGTATTTTCATGTCTTTGTTATTTGGCATTAGGGAAGAACATAAGTCAGTAACTGTAACTTAGGTAAAAGAAGATTGCAATCATGCCTCTGTAGATGTTGTTCATTGGATAATGTTTACTTCTAGGTCTGCCTGCCTGCTTCCTTTTCACTGTTTATTTTTCAATGTAGCCTTTTTTTATGGAAAGTATTTATTGGCCTACACTAATTAGTCATTAATTTTATTCCAACATCATTTCACAGTTCCTTCTGAGTTTCTTCAGGGTCTGTATAGTAGTGCTTCACATTCTTAGAAGTTTTAACATCAATGCATCCAATGATAAAGACACATTGCTTAAGTCACCATTTTGATGACTGAAAAGAAACCATGCTGCAACCTCACTATATGGCAATTTTCTGGTTTTAAATTCTTTTAGATTAGAATTGATGGTGGAGAACGAACATTCTGCATACAATTTTATATTTTCCTAATTATTTTTAGTATACATCCCAATATTGTATAAAGTTAAAACATTACTACTTACATTTAGGATTTCTAAAATGGTCAGAGTAAAAATTCTATTCATTTCCAATTTTAAGACAATAGTGTCCATTATGACCAAGTGAGAAATTTTAAACTTTTTATTTGTGGTCCTTAATGGTGGTGATGGGGAATCAAATCCAATGCTTCATATGTCTTAGTCTCCTGTGTGCCTCTGAGCCTGATATGACCTGTGGTTTATTTTCACTCAACTGGAATAAAGAAAAATTTCACTAGGAAGGAATTATTACTTGGTTACTTTCTCCAGTATCTCTTGCATACATAAAAGTAATATAATTCTACACTGACAGAAAATGGTGTTCTTATATTGTATTTATTAGTAGTAACTTTATGTTTTGTTGCTCCACTATTCACAAAGCCTTGCCCCTTTCCTATCCCCTCTTTCCATAAAACTTGACTGGATCCATTGGAAATACACTTCCAGTCAGCCTCTTCCTTAAAAAGCCCAACCTTAAATAACCTACCCCCTGGTAGCCCTGCTATAAACTTTCAAAGGCCTGACTGAAACCAGACTCCTTCCTGAAAGCCCTTCTCTGCTATAGGGAAATTCCTCTTCCACTCCACCCCTTCCTGGAATCCCTGCTCTGCACCACCAGAAACCAGGTCACATCCATATCTCCTTCTATGTCCCAGCTGACTGCACCAAGAACTCTGTCTACATTGGGCTACTCCTCGAATCCCCACCTCATCCACCAGATACCACGCCCCTCACTACTCTAGTCCTTCATAGTCCCATTGCTCCCATATCCTAGTACCTACAAGCTCCTCCCTTTCCTTTCAAACCTACCCCGATCATCCTTCTCCCTCGAGTCCCTCCTGGTTTCATCAGAAACTCCTCCCACAACTAGCCTACTTCTAAGTGGCCTAACCTCTCAAACAAAGCCCTGAACCTACCTCTTCCCACAAAGCCCGTCATGCTACACCAAAAACCCTCCACCTGCCTATAACTTCCCTTGAAGCCCTACCTTGCTTGGCCAAAGATTCTCACACAGCCCATGTCCTGCCTAGAAAGCCAGCCCTTCTCCACCACAAGCCTCTCCACCTCCCACATCTACTCTCTCAATGCCCTGCCTTGCTCCCCAGATAAGCCCGCCCCCTATTGGTTCCTTCCTCAGATCCACACACTAAACCACCAGATACCATGCCCATAATTATCCTACACCATTGTAGCCTTTCCACTCCTTCTCAAAGCCCCTCCTCCAACTAGCCCCATGGCTCCAAACTCTGTCCTGCTCCAGAAAAACCCCACTAGAAAATACCCACCACACTATTCAATCTCCCGACACCCACATTGCTCCACTAGAAACCACTGCACCAGTTGGCCTCCCTCTGGAAGCCTCACCAGACTGAATTGTAAATCCCTGTCCCTCCATAGTCTCTTTTTGAAGGTTTCTTTGCTCTACTAGAAACCCTGTCCAAAGTCCATGTCCTGCCTTGCAACACTGAAATCCCCACCCAACCTGATTTTTCTTTTTGAAGTGATGACTGGCTACACCAGAAACTCCATCCTAACTAGTCTAGTGCACTTTATCCTCTCACTGCTCTCACAAAGCTCTGGTCCTGAAAAAATCCTCCATACATTGTGACTACATCCTGCTGTGCAAGAAACCCCACCTCCACCCTAGCACACTTCCCTAAGGCCTGCCATTCTCCACCAGAAACCTCACCAATTACTAGCCCACGTCTTCCTAGTACCACCCTGCCCTCTCAAAGCCAGACCTTGAAAACCCATCCCTCATAGCTCCTCATTCCTGCACCAGAATCTCCACCTTCCGTCAGCCTCTTGCCTCCATTCCCTTCCCTGCCTTATGGGGAACCTCACCCTACATATCCCACAAGGGTTCACAGTGCTCTACCAGCACCCCTCCTCTAAGTAATCTCCTCCTTTGTAGCCTTGTTCTTCCTTCTCAAAGCTCTGCCCCCAACAGCCTCCTCCCCAGTAACCCCACCTTCTTCCACTAAAAACCGGTCCACCTGCCAGCCTTCATGCTCAATCCTGCCTACTCCACAAGAGACCCTGCCCCTAACAAGTCTAGTCCTTCCTGTCCCCTCCCTGCTGTCTCAAAGCCCTACACAGACTGCGCTTCAGCCTCAAAGCCCCACCCTGCTCCACCACAGAGACTGTGCCAATACCAACTCCTCCCTTGAATCAGACAAGGCTCCACCAGAAACCCCACACCACCTCATCCATGAAGGTCCCATCTAGTAACTTTTATTACAAATGCGATTTTATACTGGCCATAGAATTCATACTAATCAATATGATAAGAAAACAGTATTGCAAAAAAAGCAACAAAAAATAAATAGCTATTAAATGCGTTAGTCTAGTTTGGGATGCTGTTACCAGGCAGATACACATTGTGTGAAAATGTCTGAAAGGGATTCCTCTTATTGGAAAGCATTCTTTGTAGTATCAGTGACCGTGAGTGATCATTTTATTTCTAGAAAATTCATGCACATTTGTGCCAATAACTTAAAAAATATTAGTTATTTTAAATCCTCTGTTTTCGTTGAGGAAAGAGTATTAGTGTGTAAAAAGCTGACTTTCAACTCATCTCTCTAATGAATAATTTTGGAGTTGCTTACCTTATTATGTACCAGAGTTTTTAGTAACAGAAATTCTCTACCAGAATTCACTTTGAATTTCCTCCTTCCACTAAAGTGCCCTTTGGAAAACATTGAAGTGAGATTATACAGGTAAAATGCCAGAAATAAAAAAGTATTTGAGATCATAAAAAAATTATGATGAAGACCCCACCCAATGTGCTTTTAATTTTCTAAGGAAAGAAACTTAAGCTTATTTAACTGCAGACTTTCTGAAGACTGGAAGACAAAAATATAAGAAATATCCTATTATACCATGGTTCTGAAAACAAAACAAAAACAAGGAAAGACAACATAATGAGAGAAAAGAATGAGGAACTTGTACATGTGATATAGAGTGTAAAAAATACACTGAATCAGGTAAAACTAATTTTGGTCATGATGTCTGGTTGTTCAATATATTTCATTGTAAATATTGCTCTTTGTTAAGCTGTGACTTATAGAGGTCTCAGCAGAGATCTTCTCAGGTAATTATGGAGATGGTCAATTTCACCATTGCAAGATCATCAGGATGAAAAACTCCACACACTTTAAGACACACCTGCAACAGCACTAGACATACACTTCTATTGGTCCAACAGTGTAAGACAGACCTGTGTTTTACCAAAAGTTTGGATGTGGTATGCTATGTTTTATTCAGGCTGAAGAGCCTAAATAAGTCCAATTTGAGATTAACTCCACCATCTTGTGCTAGTCTGCCCTCAGACTAACCCCAAGAGAGAGAGAGAGAAAAAACACATGTTGCCACCAACCCTGCCCACCCTTAAGAAAGCAGAATAGTTGCCCAAGCGTTCCAGGAACAGAAAATAACAATAGTTCAGAGAAAGGGCAGTGTGGTTAGAGTGGACTCAAACCAATCATGTAACTGCTTGTGTGGAAATTCCCTAAACTTGTTTGTTCAATACTATAAAAGCTGTGTTGATTTTGTGTTGATTTTTCGGGGACTTTGTGTCACTGGTTACCCAGTGCACAGAAGACCAAGCTTGAGCTTGCAAATAAACTACTCTTTTGCTGTTCGCAGTGGTTGTGGTCTCTGGTGGTCTTTCGGTGGTACCAAGTCCATAAAACATTTCTGGGGGCTCGTCTGGATTCTGCCTCATAAGACCCTCCAGACGCCCCCAAAAACCCAGCTGTCAAGTCTAGGCATTGCTGTTTTGTATATTTGGTTGCCTGCAGGTTCTGTATCTGTAATTCTGGTGTCCAGCGAGGTCTGTATTCTGGTTGGCAAGGAGTCTTGGCGGACATGCTATAAGACTGTCAATGAGGTCTGTGAGGAGATGTCCCCAGACCCCTCTGGATAGATTGCTGTTTAGTACAGACATTTTTTGGGAAATTTTCCATCTGTAGTCTGGCACTTTCATGCAGACATTTTTTGGGAAGTTTTCCGTCTGTATTGGGAAGTTTTCCAGTTTTTTGGGAAACTCTTTCTGTAGTCTGGAACTTTTTGGTTGGCAATTTACAATGCTGCAGCATGCCTTTGTAAGTTGTGTCTGTATGCTGAGTGTTCTGTCTGTCATTTGGAGTTTATCTTACCCTTAAGCCTTGACCCAGGGAGTACTGATTATAAGGGAGAATCTGCCACTCTGAGGGGATGGCAACTAGGGACTTATTTCCCTTGCCCCCAAATGACTGGGACTTCCACCTTGAAAGGCCCCTGGGTCAACACATGTTGGTGAGATGTCACCCCATTCACTGAGGCCTGATTGTTCTCGTTCTATATTTCCTGAGACAGGGAAGTTCTGGGTGAGAGTGGCAGGCTCATTCAGCAGACTCTGGATTCAGCTTGCTGAGTGAGAATGGCACAGAGTTCTGGTAGGGATAAACTCAGCCTTTGGTTGTTGTGCTGCCTAGTTCTGTTTTAGAATTGGTACTAGTTATTTTTCGGTTTTTTTGGGGGGGGGATCCGGTCATGGGGCCTGAACTCTGGGCCTGGGTGCTATCCCTCAACTCTTCAGCTCAAGGCTTGCGTTCTACCACTTGAGCCACAGCTCCACTTCCAGCTTTTTTCCTTTTGCTTATATGGTGCTGGGGAATTGAACCAGGCCCCCATGCATGCAAGGCAAGCGATCTACAACTAAGCCACCTTCCCAGCCTCTTGGTACTAGTTTTAAATGTGGGTTTTTGGTTTTGTGTTTTTGAAATTTATTCAAACATCTATGGGGAAATAAAAGTTCCAGCCTCCAGCTGGGCTCAGTGAAAGAGAAGGCTGTGTGCCTGGTTTTGACTTTTCAGCTAGTCCCAACAATGTAAAGTGCTCTGATCTAAAATTGGATAAGAATCAGGCCAGTTTAGTTTCAGGTGACCTCTCCCGCCCCCCCCCCAGCCTTTCTCCAACAAAAGGGGTTCAAAAGACCAGTTGGTGAAATGCTTTGCTAAACAAGCAAGACCTGGGAAAACGAAACTCAACAAAGTTACTTAGTTTAAAAGAAATATTGTCTTAAATTTTTGTTTGAAAACTTTAGAAAATGTACATAAAACTGATTTTTATTTTTTGTGGACTTAAAGATCTGTGTTTTGTATGTGTTTATGAACATGTTCATGATAGAAATTGTCCGCATGCTGTAATAATTAGGTGAGTTTAACTTTAAAATTCAAAAATTATGAGGTTGAGACATTACCAGAAAAATTTTATAGAATTTTCACGTTGTTTTAAATGGCTTTTTAATGATTGTTTAACATGAAAATTTGAAAATGTGTTAGTTTAGAATGCATAAGGCTGTTTGCACTGTAATCAAAATATCTGGCTTAACAAAAAGGTGAAACTTAGAAGCCAACAGAATATCTATCATTAGGAGTGAAGGGTGAACAGGCAGAAGTGGAGTTGAGCTGGTCATGCATGGTGGAACAGGTCCTGGGAGAAGTCCACACATGGTTAAAGAGGGCAAACTGGCACAAACACAGTTCATCTAACCCTAAAGATTGAGAATGGGTGTGTGCCCATTCCACAGGAAGGACCAAGTGGCCCATCTTCATTCTGTCCCTTTTCCCTGCAGATAGACACTGGAAACATGATGGTAAAAATGAGTTATGTGATGATCTGAATAGCATTGCTAAAACTGCCCCTTGGATGTGTTAAAATTAAAATTAAGAAGGCCTTAAAAAGAGGGTTGAAAACTTTATTTGTATGTGATTTCCTCTCAATGATATTCTGCCATTGGATATGTTTTTTTTTAAAGGCATAAAGGTGTTAAGTCTAGCTTTTTGGTACAATGATGGTGATTGTAATTTTTGCATTAAGAAAAAATTGTTATTTGAGTTTAAATGTTTTAATGTGTATCTGTTTTAAAACAAGCAGCCAAAGGGGGGGGACCAAGATGGCGACGGGGCAGTAGGAAAACGCCACAGCTCTCTCCAACCAAAAAGAGAGTTCGAGTTCCAACACTTAATCTCCCCAAGTGACCGACAACAACAAAAAGACGAACACTCAGAGAAAAACCAGAGGCGGAGAATAACAAAAAAAGAAAGAGAGGAAAAGAAGAATTTCAGAACAGAGAAAAGCGAAGACCCCTCCCCCAACCTTTACTGGCCGCGTGGCAGTGCGCCAAGCCGCCGGCCAGCCGGCCCGGCAGGGGCTGCGGGAGCCCCAAGAGACACAGCAGAGACACAGGGGGCCGCTTTCAGAACATCAGGTACTGGTTTGCAGAACAGCAGATCGCGAGGAACAGAGAAACCTACCAGCCGGGAGTCTCCATGAGGATCCCACCCCCACCCCTCACTCTCCACCCGAGCAGAGAGGCTTCATCCCGCCAAAGCCGCTCGACATCAGCAGAGTGACAAAAGGACCTGTCTGCAGACCACCCGCCCGCCTGATCACGATCGCAATGACCCGGCGGGGTCACTCAGGCCCCAGAGGTACCGGGAAGAAGCTGCCTGAGCGTGGACACTCTTGACCCAACAGCTTCGACAGAGGCAGAGACAGAAAAGAATCACACAGAGCCACCACCGCCCAACCCAGCCCGGATTGCAACAACAACTGACGACCTACAACACACAGAAACAACCAGCTCCAGGGTGAGTACCCCACAGGGGAAGTGTATCCCTCAAGGGAGACCAGAGCTGGAGAGAATCCCCAGACCCTGATCTAGACTCCCTACCCCAGCACCCGGACCACAGGACCCACTAAAACTGGGAACTGTTTGAGAGCTCCACCAGCCCGTGGAGCACACTCAGCTGGCCAGGCTAGAGCAAGAGCACCCCTGGAAGGGAGCTTAAATGCCCAAGCCAGGAACAGCGCCCCTGGGTCAAGACTACCAACAGTACAAGAAATTTGAACTGTGTCCCCCAGGCTGTATAACGTAGGTGGTATACACATCAGCACAGGCCTAACGAGTGCGCTCCAGGCTGCATAACCTAGGTGGTATACACATCAGCACAGGCCTAACAAGCGCGCTCCAGGCTGGGGCCGGAACCAGGCCCGGGGATCCGGCGCCTGAACAACACAACCAACTCCTCCCAATTGAAGTAAAAAGCTGAGCATACGCCTCAACAGAGGGGAGAAAACCAGGAAACAACACTCCCCCGGGAAGCACGCCTGTGACAACAAAAGACCTGGAGACCCAGGACAAGAGAAGCCCAAACCCCACCAAAACTCCACCCATATACCCTAGACTGGGAATTGGCAACACAGGCTGCCAGCACCTGATAGTAAGCAGGAGCTCAGACTGTTAAGGCGGCTCAGCAATAGAGTAATAGTCTTGGATGTATGAGGCCCTGGATCTGATTCCTCAGCATCACAAAAGCAAAAAGGGTCAGAAGTGGTGCTGTGGCTCAAACGGTAGGGTGCCAGCCTTGAGCTGAAGATTAGAGGGACAGCACCCAAACCTAGAGTTCAAGCCCACAACCAGCCCAAAACAAATAAACAAAAACACATCAGGAGCCCATAGCAGACTCCAGCATTTGGGAGAGTGCATCCAGAGCATCTGTTCTTCACAAGAACACCCGTAGGAGCAAACACAAGCAGTCTAGGCTTCCCAACCCTTCCAAAGGGGGGAACTGCCAGCAATCTACAGCAGAGAGCTGAGAATCCTAAGTAAGTCAGAATAGCAGCTGGAAATAGGCTCCCAACAGAACCCAGATCAGGCACAGACTCTCTCTACCAATACAGAATCAGCAACCAAGCAAAGACAGACACACCAAAACAAAATTGAAGAGCAGTCTCCTGAACCTCCATGCGAAAATCACAGAGAAAAATCACAAGGTTTACTACCACCCAGGACAGCAAGCTCACCTCAAAAGCCAGCAGCCACACAGGGGAGAGCCCCAGTGGGAGCAAAGCAGGAATGGAACACAAAGGCTACTTCCAAGGGTTGCTGGAGGCAATGACTCAAGAAATAAAGTGAGAAATTGATCAGAAATTGAAAGAGCACAAGGATGAACTATCCAAAGAGATACAGGGTATCAAACAAGAGATGCATGCAAAAATAGAAGCTGCACAAACCTCAGTAAGAAGTGAGATAAGCGCCAAATTAGAGGAAATACATACTGAGATCAGTACTCTGAGAACCAACATCGAATCCATAAAGGGATCCATTTCCTCCATGCAAACCACAATAGAAGCCACTGTCAACAGAGTGAATGAAAGGGAAGGTAGAGTGTCAGATACAGAAGACAGAATGCACCAACTGGACCAAAAAGTGACAGATATGGAAAAATCACTCAAATTAAACCAAAGGGAAATTCAAGAGCCAGCAGATAATGCTAAAAAATTTAACCTTCGCATAACTGGAGTGGACGAAGGTGAGGAATTCCAGAGCAAGGGAATGCAACACCTATTTAACAATATAATCAATGAAAATTTTCCCCACCTCAAAAACGACCATCTTAACTACATCACAAAAGCTTATCGAACACCCAACAAGCAAGACCCCAGGAGAAACACTTCTAGACACATTATAGTAAAAATGATAGATCTGAATGATAAGGAAACAATCCTGCATGCAGCAAAAATGAAGAAGGAGCTATACTACAATGGGAAAAAAATAAGAATTACTGCAGATCTCTCCACACAAACAATGAATGCAAGAAAAACCTGGGAAAGCACCATACGAGCCCTGAGAGCCAATAACTGCCAACTCAGACTGATCTACACGGCAAAGCTAGCATTCACATTTGATGGAGAACTGAAAACTTTTAATAGCAAAGAAAAACTAAATGAATACATAAACATTAAGCCAGCATTACAAAGAATTCTAAGAGGGGGGACACAACCTGAAGAAAGCAGCCAGGAACTGGGGCCTGCCCCAAACAGGCGTTACTCAAAGTCTAACTGAGCAAGCACAGGAGGAAAGGAAAGAAGATAAACTTAGGAAAACGGAATGGCAGGGACAACAATGCATCTCTCTATACTTTCTCTTAATATAAATGGGCTGAATTCGCCAATTCAAAGAAAACGAACTGAGGACTGGATCAGAAAACAAGAACCATCCATCTGTTGCCTTCAGGAGACCCACCTCTCAGCCAAACATACAAACAAACACAGAGTGAAGGGGTGGAAAAGGATCTACCAATCAAACGCCCCCAGTAAGAAAGCAGGTGTAGCTATCCTGATATCTGACAAAATAAACTTTTCATTAAAATCAGTACAGAAAGACAAGGACGGACACTACATATTAATAAAGGGAACAATCCAAGAGGAGGATATAACCATCATCAACTTATATGCCCCAAATATTGGTGCACCCAGAGATGTCAAACAAATGCTCTCAAACTTACAGAATAAAATAGATCCCAATACGATAATACTAGGAGACTTTAACACACCACTCTCACCAAAGGACAGGTCTACCAACCAGAGGATTGGCAAAGAAGCTACCGAATTAAGAGAGGCCATACTTCAAGCGGAATTAACTGACATCTACCGAGTATTTCACCCTAAAACAACACAGTACACATTCTTCTCAGCAGCTCACGGAACTTTCTCCAAAATAGACCATATCATAGTTCATGCAAGGAACTTAAGCAAATACAAAGGGATCGACATAATCCCCTGTATCCTATCTGACCACAGTGGAATCAAGCTAGCTCTCAATAACAAAGCATACCGCAGAAATTACTCTAATACATGGAAATTGAACAGCACACTCCTTAACAATGCCTGGATAACAGAAGAGATCATAGAAGAAATAAAGCATTTCCTACAACTCAATGAAAATGAAAACACCTCACAAAGAAACTTGTGGGACACAGCAAAAGCAGCCCTGAGGGGCAAATTTATTGCCATCAGTGCCCACATCAAGAGAATGGAGACAGACCAAGTAAATAATCTCATGTTGCAATTAAAACAGCTAGAAAAACAAGAAAAAATGGGACCTAAAGCTATTAGAAGAAGCCAGATAACCAAATTAAAAGCAGAGATTAACCAATTAGAAAATCAGAAAACCATAACCAAAATAAACCAAACAAAAAGCTGGTTCTTTGAAAAAATAAACTAAATTGATGGCCCATTGGCTAGATTAATTAAAAAAAGAAGAGAGGAAACCCATATTAATAGGATTAGGGATGCCACGGGAAACATCACTACACGTACCCAAGCTATCCAAACAATTCTAACAGACTACTTTCAAAAGCTATACTCTCTAAAGGAAGAAAATCGGGCAGAAATGGATGCATTTTTAGAGAAATACAAGTTGCCCAAACTGAGCAAAGAAGAAGTTAACCAATTAAATAAGCCAATATCCTATAATGAGATACAGGAAGCTATCAAAAGTCTTCCAACAAAAAAAAGCCCAGGACCAGATGGATTCACAGCAGAATTCTATAAGACCTTTAAACAAGAACTAATACCCATACACCTCAAGCTCTTCAGAGAAACAGAGAAGGAAGGAGCTATCCCAAACTCATTCTACGAAGCCAATATCACACTCATCCCCAAACCAGGCAAAGACCCAACCAAAAAGGAGAATTACAGGCCAATCTCCTTGATGAACACAGATGCAAAGATCCATAACAAGATTCTAGGTAACAGAATCCAGAAACACATAAAAAAAATAATTCACTATGACCAGGTAGGCTTCATCCCAGAGACACAGGGATGGTTTAACATACGTAAGTCAATAAATGTAATCCAACATATCAACAGAGCCAAGGTCAAGAATCACATGATTATCGCTACAGATGCAGAAAAGGCCTTTGACAAAATTCAACATTCATTCATGCTAAAAGCTCTGGAGAAAATAGGAATAGAAGGAACATTTCTAAAAACAATAAAAGCCATTTATGGCAGACCAATAGCCAATATTATACTTAATGGGGAAAAGCTACAACCAATTCTCATAAAATCAGGAACAAGGCAAGGATGCCCACTGTCTCCACTCCTCTTCAATATAGTCCTAGAACCCTTAGCCAGGGCAATAAGGCAAGAAAAAGACATTAAAGGGATCCGCATAGGGAAAGAAGAAGTTAAACTATCCCTTTTTGCAGACGACATGATACTATACCTCCACGATCCCAAAAACTCCATCCCCAAACTCTTAGAAATCATAAATCACTTCGGCAAAATAGCAGGATACAAAATAAACCCACAAAAATCAGTTGCCTTCCTATACACTGATAATGTACAGGAAGAGAGGGAAATAAAGGGAGCAACCCCATTCACAATAACCTCCCGAAAAATAAAATATTTAGGAATTAACCTAACCAAAGATGTAAAAGAACTATTTAATGAGAACTATAAAAAGTTAAAGAAATTGCAGAAGACACTAGGAAATGGAAAGACCTCCCATGCTCCTGGATAGGCCGACTTAATATAGTAAAGATGGTAATACTTCCAAAACTAATATACAAATTCAACGCAATTCCTATTAAAATCCCAATGACGTACATCACTGAAATACAGAAAACAGTCCAAAAATTCATATGGAACAACAAAAGACCTAGAATATCCAAAACAATTCTAGGGGATAAAGACAATATGGGAGGGCTATTCATGCCGAACTTCAAACTCTACTACAGAGCTTTAATAACAAAGACAGCGTGGTACTGGCACAAAAACAGACCTGAAGACCAATGGAACAGAATAGAAGATCCAGAAATAAATCCACAGGCCTACAGCCAGCTGATATTCGACAAAGGAGCCAAAGACATACAATGGAAGAAACACAGCCTCTTCAACCGCTGGTGCTGGGAAAACTGGGCAGCCACATGCAGAAAACTAAAAGTGGACCCCAGCCTATCACCATGCACCAACATCAACTCAAAATGGATTAAAGACCTTAACATTAAACCTGAATCTCTGAAACTACTGCAGGACAGAGTAGGAGAGACACTTGAACTAATAGGCACAGGAAGGAACTTCCTGAACAGAGTCCCAGGGTCACAACAAGTTGGAGAGAGACTCGACAAATGGGACTACCTTAAAATAAAAAGCTTCTGCACAGATAAAGCTATCGCAACCAAGCTAGAAAGACAACCAACTAATTGGGAAAAATATTTACCAGCAATATATCAGACAAGGGGTTAACATCCTGTATATACAGGGAACTCAAGAAACTAATCCCTCCCAAACCTAACAAACCAATTACTAAATGGGCAAGGGAACTAAAGAGGGACTTTTCAAATGAAGAAATGAAAATGGCAAAGAAACACATGAGGAAATGTTCATCATCCCCGGTGGTGAAGGAAATGCAAATAAAGACAACCCTGAGATACCACCTTACCCCAGTCAGAATGTCCCACATTCACAAATCAGCCAACCACAAATGCTGGAGGGGATGTGGAGTACGAGGAACGCTATTACACTGCTGGTGGGAATGTACACTCATACAACCACTTTGGAAAGCAGTCTGGAGGGTCCTTAGAAAGCTAAAGATTGACCTCCCTTACGACCCAGTCATACCACTTCTAGGCATCTACCCTGAACAACAGGAACCAATATAGAAGGACACGTGCACCCCCATGTTTATTGCAGCACTGTTCGCAATAGCTAGGATATGGAAACAACCTAGATGCCCCACCACAGATGAATGGATCCAAAAATTGTGGTATCTATACACAATGGAATATTATGCAGCCATTAGAAATGACAAAATAATGGCATTTGCACGGAAATGGATGGAGCTAGAAGGAATCATGTTGAGCGAGGTAAGCCAAGAATGAAGAGACAAACAGTACATGGTCTCCCTGATAAGTGGATGCTAAATCCAAAATGTTAGGTGATATGACAAAACTAATAGGACTTAAGAAACAAAGAACTCCCACTCATCTGGTTGAACCACTACCAAATATCCCCATGCTGCTGATCACATATATGGTATATAACACGTGAGCACCGTTATATATTACAGACTGTGATAGACAATTTGCTCCAGGAAAGTTAGAATGAACTTGTGACTTTAAATGAGCATCATTATTCCACAATACTGTGAATTTCCGGAAATTATGTAATCACTTAATCACAATCAAAAAAAAAAAAGAACCTCGGGGAACCGAGGGAGAGAGGGCATGGTAGGGGGAAAACAATGGAGGGGGTAACAATGTTCAAGAGGAAGTGTACTCATTACCTCACTCATGTAACTGTAACCCTCTGTATAGTATCTTTACAATAAAAAAAAATAAAGCTTATGTATACGTATACACAAAAATTGTCTAGAAATAAAATTATAATAGGCCCTGGAATGCCAAAAAAATTAAAATGAAATTGCCTTCAGTCATTCATTTAGACAATTTATATTGAGGGCAAGCTATTGTAGATCACAATACGAACTAAACGGATAGAATTTGAGAGGATCACAGCTTAGAACCAGTGTGCAAGGAAAGTAATAATAATTCTCATATTATCCTAAATCCTGGCATATTGGAATGCGTTTGTGATCCCAGCTTCTTGGCAGACAGAGGTGAGGAACTTAGCCTCTGTTCAGCCCTCAGGAAAATTGATAACCTATGAGCAAAGTAACTAAATTGAAAAAAGATTGTTCTATTGGTAGAAAACTTGTTGAGCAAAAAATAAATCTAAATTCATACTCATTTCCTAAAAGAGGAAAGAAACGGATATAAAGAGAAAGAAAAGAATGTAGAGAGGGAGGAGGAGAGAAGGGAAGGAAGGAAGGAAGGAGGGAGGGAAGGAAGGAAGGCAGGAGGGAGGGAAGGAAGAAAGGGATAGAAAGAAAGAAAGAAAGAAAGAAAGAAAGAAAGAAAGAAAGAAAGAAAGAAAGAAAGAAAGAAAGAAAGAAAGAAAGAAAGAAAGAAAGAAAGGAAGGAAGGAAGGAAGGAAGGAAAGAAAGAAAGAAAGAAAGAAAGAAAGAAAGAAAGAAAGAAAGAAAGAAAGAAAGAAAGAAAGAAAGAAAGAAAGAAAGAAAGAGAGAAGGAAAGAGAGAGAGAAAGAAAGGAAGGAAGGAAGGAAGGAAGGAAGGAAGGAAGGAAGGAAGGAAGGATAGAAGGAAGGAAGGAAGGAAGGAAGGAAGGAAGAATGAGAGGTTTAAATAAAAACAGCATGTGTTAGATGTTAATAACGACACTAAATCTTTTTAGCGATAAATGTAATTATTTAATATTCTGGGCAGAGACATTTTGTATCAAGCCATGTTGTACGGACTTGGGACCCCTGAAAGACCACCAGAGACCACGACCAATGTGAACAGCAAAAGAGTCGTTTATTTGCAAGGTCAAGCTTGGTCCGCCGTGCACTCGGTAACTGGTGATGGTAAGAGTCTCTAAGCACAAAATCAGCACAGCTTTCATAGTATTGAACAAACAAGTTTAGGGAATTTCCACACAAGCAGTTATATAATTGGTTTGAGTCCACCCTAACCGCACTGCCCTTTTTCTGAACTATTGGTATATTCTGTTCCTGGAACACTTGGGCAACTGTTCTGCTTTCTTAAGGGTGGGCAGGCTTGGTGGCAATCTGTTTTTTTTTTTCTCTCTCTCTCTTGGGGTTACTCTGAGGGCAGCCTAGTACAAGATGGTGGGGTTAATCTCAAATTGGAGTTACTTTGGCTCTTCATTCCCTCCTCTTCTAGAGCATCGGGGACCAATCATGGTCCCCTAATTGGCACAGTCTTCTATATTTGCAGTTTGGCGTTGGGACCTCAGAACTAATAGATGGACTGTGCTGATCCTCTCTTTTACAAAGGACACCAGGCTACAAAGTCTGATTGTGAGCAACAAAATTAACAGTACCAAAGGCCCTTACATTTTCTTCCACCAATCCTGACTCCGTATATCACAGGTAACAATTTTATACCAGTTGTACTCATAAGCTCCAATTTTAAAACATACTCATACCATTTGCTACATACTTAAGCTTTCTGAGGTTTGTCTTCTTTACAAACATTTTAAGACAATCCTTACTTTTTAATTCATTTCTTATCCAGAGGATACCAATTTTTCCCAAATTAATTTCCTAAGGCTTTCTTTACTACCCTCCTCTTCTTTACAATTTCTTGAGCTTCTTTATGGCTAGAGTTTAAAACTGCTCATTTTCCCTTTGACCTGTAGAACCAAGTTATCTCAGAAAGGCTCAAGGTACCAGTGGGATGAAAAGCTTGCTAGATTTTAAGGCTAAGATTAGGGCTGGGTCTCATTCCTCTTACTACCTCCATTGATTAAAAAAATATCTCCTTTATCTTTAAAAGTCACCAAGGAGGAAGCAGGTTATTACCATACCAGAGCCAAACTAGGCTGTGAGCCTGAAGTGCCTAAGGCAAGCCAATGATAGCCTTGCCCCCAATATCCACTGTGGGAGTAGAGAAGGTTATTGGATATCACCAAAAGAATGTCCCACAAGATATTAGTTTTAGCAGCTTTCAACCTGGAAGCCGTCTCAGGTGATGGAATCAGGCAGGAGTTCAATCTACTTTTACCACGATGGAGGTGGTCTGGATGATGATGTAGATTTCCTCTCGGTGATTGTCAGTCTGTCGTTGAACTTTACCCATTAGGGTGTGCAGCAGCAGCAGCAGCAGCAGCAGGGTCTTTCAGTGGCTCCAAGGGACTGTCACACCACTTGCTGGGCTGCAAATTCCTACACAGACTGGTTAAGGATACATTGCATAGGCTTGGAAGGCTGTGACCCCACTGTTTTTTTAAGACTATTTAGACAATAGCTCAGGACAATTTACCAAGATGACAACTTTTTTTTAAATTTTATATTATTTTATTTGAGAACATACTGTACAGAGGGGTTACAATTACATGGGCAGGATAATGCATACATTTCTTACCAAGCATTGCAGCCTCCTCTTTTGTTTACCCTTCACCTCCCTTCCCAGCCTCCCCGCTCCCCCCACCAAATCATACCCCCCTCCCCCCCACACCGACATTGTAAAGCTGGTTTTGACATGACATTTTGTACTTCTCATTGTTGCAACAGGTCCACCTGAATCCTTAAACGACTTGTTTGTCCCCATCTCCTCCACATGTTATACTGACATCAAATATAGTGTTAGCGGGGGTTACACTGTGGGAGAGGGACATACAAAGCAACAAAGAAATAATCTTATAAATGCGTTAGAAACACATGCATGAAAGAAACGAAAACATTAAAATACATATTTAAGGGTTCGTTTTCCTAACATCATATTATCTGACCTTTTCCGCTTGACTCATACCTATACTAGATATTGCAAATAAGGGAAACCATGGGACCTATGTTTCTTTGGGCCTGGCTTACTTCACTTAATATAATTTTTTCCAAGCCTTTCCATTTCCTAACAAATGGGGAAATGTCATTCTTTCTGATGGAGGCATAGAATTCCATTGTGTGAATATACCACATTTTCTTGATCCATTCATCTACTGAGGGGCATCTGGGTTGGTTCCATATCTTAGCTATGGTAAATAATGCTGCAATAAACATAGTTGTGCTGGTAGCTTTAGTGTGGTCTTGTTTGTAGACATTTGGGTAAATGCCCAAAAGTGGGATTGCTGGATCATAGGGGAGATCTATGTGAAGTCTTTTGAGGAACCTCCATACTGCTTTCCAAAGTGGTTGAACAAGTTTACATTCCCACCAACAATGAAGTAAGGTTCCTTTCTGTCCACATCCCCTCCAGCATCTGTTGTTGTTAGAGTTCTTGATTTTTGCTGTTCTAACTGGAGTGAGGTGATATCTCAATGTTGTTTTGATTTGGATTTCTTTTATGGCTAGGGATGTTGAACATTTCTTCATGTGTCTATTGGCCATCCTTCTTTCTTCTTCAGAGAAGCTTCTCTTTTAGTCTTTCACCCACTTATTTATTGGGCAGTTGTTTCTTTGAGGATTTGTTGTTGGGGGGTTTAATTTTTTGAGTTCCAAGTATATTTTAGATATGAGACCCTTGTCCGTTGTATGGCTAGTAAAGATCTTCTCCCAATCGGTGGGCTTTCTATTGATCTTGCTAGCTATGTCATTTGCCCTGCAGAAGCTCTGCAACCGTATGCAATCCCATTTGTCCAACCTTTCTTTGATTTGTTGTGCTTCCGGGTCTCTATTCAGAAAGTTTCGGCCTGAGCCAAGGAGACCTAGGGTTTCTCCTATTCCATCCTGTAATGTTTTCAGAGTGTCTGCTTTGAGTTCAAGGTCTTTGATCCATTTGGAGTTGATTCTGGTGCAGGGTGATATATAAGGATCTAGCTTTAGTTTTCTACATGTAGTTAACCAATTTTGCCAGCACCATTTACTGAAGAGGCTGTCTTTCTTCCATTCTATTGTTTTAGCTCCCTTATCGAAGATTAGATGGCTATAGGTCTGTAGGTTCATTTCTGGGTTTTCAATTCTATTCCATTGGTCCTGAGGTCTGTTCTTATGCCAATACCAAGCTGTTTTGATTACTATGGCTTTATAGTAGAGTTTGAAATTTGGTATTGATATTCCTCCAGCAGTGTTCTTTCCGTTGAGGAGCGTTTTTGCTATTCGGGGTCTTTTATTGTTCCATATGAATTTTTGGATTGCCTCTTCTATTTCCTTGAAGAATGAGGGTGGAATTTTGATAGGTATCGCGTTGAATTTGTAGATAGCCTTGGGAAGTATTGCCATTTTCACGATGTTAATCTTGCCAATCCAGGAGCATGGGAGGTTTTGCCATTTTTTAAGTTCTGTGTTGATTTCCTTTTTCAAGATTTTAAAGTTTTCATCATAGAGGTCCTTCACTTCTTTAGTTAAGTTAATTCCTAGGTATTTTATTTTTTCTGGGGCTATTACAAATGGAGTTGTTTTCCTAATTTCAGCCACACTTTTCTCATTGTTGGCATACAGAAAAGCCATTGATTTTTGGGGGTTAATTTTATAACCTGCTACTTTGCCAAAGTTTTGAATCAGCTTGAGTAATTTGGGAGTGGAGTCTATGGGATTTTTTAAATACAAGATCATGTCATCTGCAAAGAGGGAGAGTTTTATTTCTTCTTTCCCTATTTGGATCCCCTTTATGTCTGCATCTTGTCTTATTGCTGTAGCTAGGCATTCTAATACTAGATTGAAGAGAAGTGGAGAGAGTGGGCATCCTTGTCTTGTTCCTGAGTTAAGAGGAAATGGCTTTAGTTTTTCACCATTGAGTATAATGCTGGCTGTAGGTTTGTCATATACAGCCTTTATTGTATTGAGGAATGTTCCATGGATTCCTAATTTTTCCAAAACCTTCATCATAAAGGGGTGTTGGATCTTGTCGAATGCTTTTTCTGCGTCTATTGAGATAACCATGTGGTTCTTGTTCTTGCTCCTGTTGATGTGATGAATAATATTAATTGATTTGCGTATATTGAACCAGCTTTGCATCCCTGAAATGAATCCTGTTTGATCGTGGTTTATGATTTTTTGGATGAATTGTTGAAGTCGGTTGGACAAAATTTTGTTGAGAAGTTTTGCATCAATGTTCATCAAAGAAATGGGTCTATAGTTCTCTTTGTTTGATGAGTCCCTGCCTGGTTTTGGGATGAGGGTTATGATGGCTTCATAGAATGTGTTCGGTAGTGAGCTTTCTCTTTCAATTTCATTGAAGAGTTGGAGGAGAATTGGTGTGAGCTCTGCTTTGAAGGCCTTGTAAAATTCCGCTGTAAAACCATCTGGTCCTGGACTTTTCTTAGCTGGGAGGTCTCTTATTGCTGTTTCTATTTCAATGCTTGATATGGGCCTGTTAAGATAGTTTAACTCATCTTGGTTTAGTTTTGGCATGTCAATATTTGCTAGGAAGAGGTCCATTTCTGCCAAGTTGTCAAACTTATTAGCATAAAGTTTTGAGAATTATTCCCTTATAATTTTCTGAATCTTGGTTGTTTCCATGGTGATGTTTCCATTCTCATCTCTTGAGTTTATTAATTTGGGTGTGTTCTCTTCTTTTTCTGATAAGATTTGCTAAGGGTCTGTCAATTTTGTTAAGTTTTTCAAAGAACCAACTCTTTGTTTTGTTGATTCTTTCTATAGTTTTTTTGGATTCTAATTCATTTAATTCTGATTTAATTTTGATTATTTCTTTCCGTCTACTGGATTGGGGTTTATCTTGCTGCTCTTTTTCAAGGAGGTTTAGATGTGTCATTAAATTGTTAGTTTCCGATCTCTCCAATTTGTTGATGTAGGAGCTCAGAGCTATAAACTTGCCTCTGAGTACTGCCTTTGCTGTGTCCCAGAGGAGCTGGTAATTTGTGTGTTCATTTTTGTTGAATAGCATGAACATTTGAATTTCCTTTCTAATCTCTTCCATGACCCACTCATGATTCAGCAGTGTGTTGTTCAGCCTCCATGTGATACCGGACTTTCTTTGGTGGCTTTTGGTGTTGAGTTCTAATTTTATTCCCTTGTGGTCAGAGAGAATGCAAGGTATAATTTCAATGTTTCTGAATTTAGACAAGTTTGCTTTGTGGCCTAAAATGTGTTCTATTTTAGAAAACGTTCCATGTGCTGCTGTGAAGAACGTGTATTCTGATGCTGCTGGGTGAAATGTTCGGTAAATGTCTGTTAAGTCTAGTTGATCTATGCAGCTGTTTAGATCTGCGGTTTCTCTGTTGAGTTTTTGCCGAGTTGATCTATCTAGTGGGGAGAGTGGTGTGTTAAAATCCCCAACAATTAATGTCTTTGGATCTATATGGGATTTGAGGGAAAGTAGTGTTTCTTTGATAAATTTGGGTGCTCCATTGTTTGGCGAATAGATATTTAGAATTGTAATATCCTCCTGAAGGAGAGATCCTTTAATTTGTATGTAGCGACCTTCTTTATCTCTTCTCACGAATTTTAATTGAAGTCTATTTTATCTGATATTAGGATTGCAACTCCCGCCTGTTTATGAGGGCCGTTTGCTTGGTAGATTTTGTTCCAGCCTTTAACATTGAAAATGTGTTTGTTTTTATGGGCAAGATTTCACTCCTGCAGGCAGCAGATAGAAGGGTCTTGTTTTTTAATCCAACTAGACAGTCTATGTCGTTTAATTGGAGAGTTCAGTCCGTTAAGGTTAAGAGATAGGACTGAGAGGTATTTGGGAGTTCCTGCCATGTTATCCACCTTCTTGGGGGCTGCGAAAACTGGGTTCTTCCTATGGTTCTTGGATTCTCAGTTTGGGTGCAGTTTGTTGGCCTTTATTGTGGTCTTGTTGGTTTTCTATGTGTAGGACATCTTTGAGAATCTTTTGTAGGGCTGGTTTGGTGGTGATGTATTGTTTCAATTTTTCTTTGCTGTGGAAGGTTTTTATTTGGCCTTCAGTTATGAAGGAGAGTTTAGCTGGGTACAGTATTCTTGGTTGATAGTTGTTTGTTTTTAGGGCATGGCATACATCATTCCAGGCTCTTCTTGCTTTGATTGTCTCTGCTGAGAAATCTGAGGTGATTTTAATTGTTTTCCCTTTATAGGTGATTACCCTTTTCTCCCTGACAGCTTTAAGGATCTTTTCCTTGTTCTGAGTTGATCCTGTGTGGATTATAATGTGACGGTGGGATGTCCTATTCTGGTCTGGTCTATTTGGGGTTCTAAAGGCTTCTTTTATCTGAATAGGCCTATCTTTTTGCATGTTTGGGAAGTTCTCTGCTATGATCCTGTTAAACAAATTTCCTAGACCATTAATTTCTGTTTCTAGGTGCTCCTCTACACCCATTATCCTTAAGTTAGGCCTTCTGATGGTGTCTTCCAGGTGTTGAATAGATCTGTCATATTTCTTGGACTTGTCTTGGATGGTTGTATGTTCTTTCTCTATGATATCTAGGCTGTCTTCAATCCCTGAGATTCGATCTTCTGCATGGTCTAACCTGCTGTCAAGACTCTCTACTTTGTTTTTTTATCTCTTTTCCTTCTAATTGGTCAGCTTTGCTGGCTTCAAGTTCTTTGTTGAAGCTCTGTTTTAGGTCTTGTATGAATCTCTTTACTTCCTTAATTTGTTGTTCAGTGTTTGTCCTCAAATCACTTAGTTGATTGGATATGGTTTCTTTGGACTCCCATTCCTTCTGTTGGGTTGAAAGACCCTAGCCCCCTAGGATACTTTCATCAACAGGAGGGCACCCCAGAAAACTCAGACTCCAGACCGGGAGATGCAATAAGCAAGAGGAGTTTATTTGACATTTGCGCAAACGGACTCTCTGTCCCGAGCAGACAGGGAGCCCCGAGCAGCGGTTACAAGCCCATTTTAAAGGCAAAAACCACAAGATTAACGCATAACACAAAGCATCCCATGATTGGTCCATTTAAAGGTCACCATATACACCAACAATCACTTTGCCACGCGGGAAATTTTGTAACACTCTTTGTAAAATGACTGGCCCATGGTTGGTTTAAGGGAGGGTTTACATGGTTACAGGCCTATGATGGGTTGACATTTGGCTCAGCTTGTGGTCTTGCCAGGTGGTCGTTATCTCAAGGTCCTGTCTGGGGAATTTCTAAATGGGAACTGAGGAACACGTACTGTCTGTTCTGTATCTACTACCACTGACCTTGTCCTGGGGCCGGCATCTGGTCCCTGAAACTTCTTAACTCATTTTTGGGAAGGGAAGGGTCAGTGCCAGCGTAAGCAAGTTTACAGAAGCAGAATCAGCAGTTAGCAAGTTAGTAATGGTAATGGTCAATTTTTAATCTTTCATTTTCCCCACTTCTTCTCTGGACTAATTTTAGTCTTAAAATTTAGGGTGTCTCTATATTATTTTGTGGAGTGTCAGTTGTTCTCAGTGCTTGGTATTGAGACCTCAGAACTAATAGACGGACTGCACTGATTTTTTTTTTTTTTTACAAAAGACATCAGTCTGTTGAGTATACAAGGTCCGATTGTAACAAAAATAACAGTACCAGAGCCCCTTACATTTTTTTTATCAGTCCTGCCTCCGTGTATCACAGTTAACTTAATTTTATACAGCTGTACTTTTAAGCTCTAATTTTAAGACATACTCATACCATTTGTAACATACCCATACCATTTGCAACATACTCATACCATTTGCAACATACTCATACCATTTGCGACATACTCAAACCATTTGCGACATACTTAAACTTTCTGAGGTTTGTCTTTTTCCCCTTTTTTTTTTAACAATTAAAGACAATCCTTACTTTTTAAATCCTTTCTTATCTAAAGGGGATACCAATTTTTCCCCAATTCCCTTTCCAAGGCTTTCTTTATTATCCCCCTCTCCTTTACAATTCCTTTCCCAAGGCTTTCTTTACTACCTCCCTCTCCTTTACAATTTTTATTGATAACATACTCAGGTCATTACCATACCAGAGCCAAACTAGGCTGTGACCATAGAGTGGATTTTCAGTCACTATGCACTGAAGTGCCTAAGACAAGCAAGCCAGTGATATCCTTGTCCTCAATATCCACTGTGGGAAGAGAGGGTTTCTGGATATCACCCAAAAGAATGTCCCACAAGATCTTAGATTTAGCAGCAGTCAACCAGGAAGCAGACTCAGGTGATGGAATCAGGCAGGAGTTTCTCCAGATGGCTGTCAGGCCGTCGTTGAACTTTACCCATTAGGGTATGCAGCAGCAGCAGCAGCAGCAGCAGGATCTCTCAGTGGCTCCAAGGGACTGTCACACCTCATGCTGGGCTGTAAATTCCTACACAGACTGGTTAAGGATACATTGCATAGGCTTGGCAGGCTTTGATCCTGCTGGTTTTTAAGATTTTTAAACAATAGTCCAGGACAATTTACCAAAATCACAACTTTTTTTTTTACTAACCAGATATTTTTGTAAATAGACACAGAAGACTCAGAAGGCTTAGTACAGATGCAGTCTCCACACCTTGCACACCGACAACTGTTAACACTGTTTTTTTATGCCTTTTTTGCCTCATTTTTCCAAAATTTCTGACTCTGAACCCTTGATCTTAAAAAAAGAGGTAGAAGGGCGAAGGTCCATCTTCTGTAATTTCTTCAAGCTGACTTCAGGGGCGTTGATCTTACCTAGCCAGGAACCTATAACCTTAGCCTATTTTACAAAGAGGCCAGCAGGGTTAGATGTCATTAAGAACAATATTTAACTTTTGACAACTGCACAGACCTTTTCTCCAGCTACAGCAGTGTAGCTTGTTTAGCACTCTGGTTTGTAAAAGCATTTTCCTAGATGGCTTAGGAATGTGATCTCTAGTGATCCCAAATAATGCCTAAGTTACCTTTGCAGGCCTTTAGACAGATATCAATAGAAACACTCTCTCAGGTTTACAAACTTTTTCCTGAGCAGATGAATTTCATGTAACTGGTGTCAGCTCAATTAGAGCTTTTGGCACATAAAGGGGTTGAGATTTAAACTATCCCCCACATTTTATAACATTGGCTTTTTATTATCACATAGGACTGGCAAGTTCCTGTCCCTTACAAGGTAGTCATGAACATTAGGCATGCTTTCAAACTATCTTCCTATGACCTCCCGGCTCTGACCAGTTTTGAAGGGCCACTCACAAATGACTCTAGGATCTGACATTTCTGCCATCCAAGCAGTGGCTTACTGCCTCTGGATGCTCCTCCATTGCTTTTGTCCCAGGAGTGTCTTCTCCACATTGGGATAAATGCCTCATTGGCATTTCCCTTTAGCTGGTCGCTGGACTTGAACTCTGGGCCTGAGCACTGTCCCTCAGCTCTCCAGCTCAAGGCTAGCACTCTGCCACTGTGAGTCTCAAGCTTGGGGCTTGAGTATTGTCCCCTGACTCTTCAGTCCAGGGCTAGTACTCTGCTGGCTGAACAGAGGTGACAGTCTCACAGGAACCTTTTTGTGCCCGGGCTGGCTTTGAACCAGTTTGCAGATCAATGAGTCTTATAAAAGGCCATTTTACTCCAATTAAAAGCAACAAGGTGGTCAACATAGAAGTAGCTTTTAAGCATGCTCTTACCTGAAACTTATTAAGAGTCAAAGTTACATCTGACAAACTTTTAAGAATCCTCTGTGCTTTGCTCTGGGCTTGCTGGAAACTTAAAAAAAACCTATAAGAGCAAACTGGAACAGCAATCATTTTGATAATCCTAATTTTTTTCTTCTTTGTGCACATTGAGGCCAATGTTAAGAACAATTTTACATTTAAACTTTATACCCAAAAATCCATTCCCTATTTTTTTAAAAACCTACTATTAATCACCTTTAATATTTTATACTTTAGTTTTTATTTGCATTTTATAAAAAACCTCTTAAAATCTTGAGGCCAAGTGTCACTCATTGTCTCTTGGCTGCTTGTTTTTACACATTAAAACTTTCAAACTCAAATGACAATTTTTTCTTAATGCAAGAATTACAGGACCTTTACTATACCATAAAGCTAGATTTAACACCTTTATAACTTTTATTTTTTTTTAAATTTTTATATTGTAAAGATTCTATACAGAGGGTTACAGTTACATGAGTGGGGTAATGAGTACACTTCCTCTTGAACATTGTTACCCCCTCCATTGTTTTCTCCCTACCATCCCCTCCCTCCCTCCCTTCCCCAAGGTTCTTTTTTTTTTTTTTTGATTGTGATTAAGTGATTACTTAATTTCCGGAAATTCACAGTATTGTGGAATAATGATGCTCATTTAAAGTCACAAGTTCATTCTAACTTTCCTGGAGCAAATTGTCTATCACAGTCTGTAATATATAACGGTGCTCATATGTTATATACCATATATGTGATCAGCAGCATGGGGATATTTAGTAGAGGTTCAACCAGATGAGTGGGAGTTCTTTGTTTCTTAAGTCCTGTTAGTTTTGTCATATCACCTAACATTTTGGATTTATCATCCACTTATCAGGGAGACCATGTACTGTTTGTCTCTTCGTTCTTGGCTTACCTCGCTCAACATGATTCCTTCTAGCTCCATCCATTTCCCTGCAAATGCCATTATTTTGTCATTTCTAATGGCTGCATATTATTCGATTGTGTATAGATACCACAATTTTGGATCCATTCATCTGTGGTGGGGCATCTAGGTTGTTTCCATATCCTAGCTATTGCGAACAGTGCTGCAATAAACATGGAGGTGCACGTGTCCTTCTATATTGGTTCCTGTTGTTCAGAGTAGATGCCTAGAAGTGGTATGACTGGGTCGTAAGGGAGGTCAATCTTTAGCTTTCTAAGGACCCTCCAGACTGCTTTCCAAGTGGTTGTATGAGTGTACATTCCCACCAGCAGTGTAATAGCGTTCCTCGTTCTCCACATCCCCTCCAGCATTTGTCGTTGGCTGATTTGTGGATGTGGGACATTCTGACTGGGGTAAGGTGGTATCTCAGGGTTGTCTTTATTTGCATTTCCTTCACCACCGGGGATGATGAACATTTCCTCATGTGTTTCTTTGCCATTTTTATTTCTTCATTTGAGAAGTCCCTCTTTAGTTCCCTTGCCCATTTAGTAATTGGTTTGTTAGGTTTGGGAGGGATTAGTATCTTGAGTTCCCTGTATATACAGGATGTTAACCCCTTGTCTGATATATTGCTGGTAAATATTTTTTCCCAATTAGTTGGTTGTCTTTCTAGCTTGGTTGCGATAGCTTTATCTGTGCAGAAGCTTTTTATTTTAAGGTAGTCCCATTTGTCGAGTCTCTCTCCAATTTGTTGTGACCCTGGGACTCTGTTCAGGAAGTTCCTTCCTGTGCCTATTAGTTCGAGTGTCTCTCCTACTCTGTCCTGCAGTAGTTTCAGAGATTCAGGTTTAATGTTAAGGTCTTTAATCCATTTTGAGTTGATGTTGGTGCATGGTGATAGGCTGGGGTCCACTTTTAGTTTTCTGCATGTGGCTGCCCAGTTTTCCCAGCACCAACGGTTGAAGAGGCTGTGTTTCTTCCATTGTATGTCTTTGGCTCCTTTGTCGAATATCAGCTGGCTGTAGGCCTGTGGATTTATTTCTGGATCTTCTATTCTGTTCCATTGGTCTTCGGGTCTGTTTTTGTGCCAGTACCATGCTGTCTTTGTTATTATAGCTCTGTAGTAGAGTTTGAAGTTTGGCATGGATAGCCCTCCCATATTGTCTTTATCCCCTAGAATTGTTTTGGATATGCTAGGTCTTTTGTTGTTCCATATGAATTTTTGGACTGTTTTCTGTATTTCAGTGATGTACGTCATTGGGATTTTAATAGGAATTGCGTTGAATTTGTATATTAGTTTTGGAAGTATTACCATCTTTACTATATTAAATCGGCCTATCCAGGAGCATGGGAGGTCTTTCCATTTCCTAGTGTCTTCTGCAATTTCTTTAACTGTTTATAGTTCTCATTAAATAGTTCTTTTACATCTTTGGTTAGGTTAATTCCTAAATATTTTATTTTTCGGGAGGTTATTGTGAATGGGGTTGCTCCCTTTATTTCCCTCTCTTCCTGTACATTATCAGTGTATAGGAAGGCAACTGATTTTTGTGGGTTTATTTTGTATCCTGCTATTTTGCCGAAGTGATTTATGATTTCTAAGAGTTTGGGGATGGAATTTTTGGGATCGTGGAGGTATAATATCATGTCGTCTGCAAAAAGGGATAGTTTAACTTCTTCTTTCTCTATGCGGATCCCTTTAATGTCTTTTTCTTGCCTTATTGCCCTGGCTAAGGGTTCTAGGACTATACTGAAGAGGAGTGGAGACAGTGGGCATCCTTGCCTTGTTCCTGATTTTATGAGAATTGGTTGTAGCTTTTCCCCATTAAGTATAATATTGGCTATTGGTCTGTCATAAATGGCTTTTTTTTAATTTTTTTATTG